>NC_056736.1:577975814-578014543 GCF_019279795.1 Protopterus annectens | reverse complement strand
ATCTCTGTTTTTACTGAAGCCATTTACTCTAGAGCACTGTGTACTCCCTTGCACAATCTAGTGGGATCATTTATCTCTGTTTCTACTGAAGCCACTTACTTTAGAGCACTGTGCACTCCTTTGCACAATGAGGTTGAGCAAAGAATTAGAAATTCATTAAACTGTGCTGCTAGGGTGGTACATACCACCAGGGAACTGTGTGGTTACAATGCTCTCGCTTCCTAGGTCTGTATAGTTCCTAGACCTGGCGGTGGAGTGCTAAGGTCTCTCAGCTGGTACAAACACCTGAGCTGTGTTACTCCCTTAGGGAGATACAGGGCCTTTCACTCTCGCAGCTGTGGAGGCTGACGAACGGGTATCCCCTGTCTACACTTCCATTCTCTTTCAGAGCCGTGTAAAACGGCCATTGCTACAACCTTGAAGCTTGCTGGCAGTTTACATTCAGCTGAGCTAGAGCTTGGTGTGTAAATACCCGATAGAAGACCTACCTCTCTGGAGTGCTTGTAGCTGGATAGCTACAAGTGCAAGTAGTAGAACGTCTAGCAGTGGATCAGGATTTTTTTTTCCTCATACTGCTGTGAGACTTTTAAAAAAGCATGTTTATAGCATAACAATAGACGATACTGTGCTTATAAAACTATCTGTGAGCACAGAAGTTAAATAGGCCATTACAGTGCCAGTGCATACTATCTACAGCTAACCCACTGCTTAATGACGATACCCCTTTAATAGTGACTCCACATAAAGTAATGCTGTAACTGGGGAAGATGTCTTTTATAGCCACCAGGAGAACTCCATTACGGCTATTGTAGTATATGCTACAACAAATCCAAGTAGAAAACAGGTAAAAAAACGAAAGGCAAGGAAGCAGTTTAGAAGACACAAACACGGGCTTTAATACAAATAGTTCGTAAGCGCTTTCGGTCAAGCCACTTGCTCAACCTTCATCAGACAAAATAACATTGTTTGATATACAGCTTAAATACCAAAATGCTTAAAGCCATAATTAAATAATTGTATAATTCAACAATTGATTAGTAGAACAAACAATGAAATTTAAAGGGGACTAGCTGACAAATAAAAACTTATTAGATACTAAAAATCACATCACCTCTAAATAAGGATAATTTTAACATACAGTACATGAATACTTTCACTACTAAATTATTATATACGTTTTAATAAGAAATAAATTATTTATTGTAGTATATGCTACTTACGAGGGGGATCGAGTGGCTCTCATTGTGTGGATTGTATTGCTAGTCTAGATGTTTAGAGTGCTACATTGCGGAATGTATTGCTAGTCTATGTGTTTAGAGTGTTATATTACATTAGATAGTTAGTTTAGATTCCTAGAGTCTGAATTCACTTATGCGTAGCCAATACTGAAGTTAACATATGTTATACAGCAACGTTTGGTTCATACTGTTTTATATCACACTACGTGTAGGGAAAACAGTGTATTAAAAAGTGCTATTACTCATTAATTCATATACACAACAAGAATCAAAAATTAATGATATAACTGGGGAATATGCTTTATGTCCCAGTCATGCAAAACAGTATGACAGTAATTTTAATCAAATTGATAACTTATCATCTATGCAATGTGATAATATGAATGAATATATTGCATTAGATCTGTACTCACAGGATGGTTTTGATGTAACAAGTGCATAGAGACAGACGGTATATGTGGTAATGAAAACAATGCTATTACTAATCATATGCAAATCAACAATAATGTAAATGAACAGAATTATGTTGTATATGTGAATGAACAAGTAGATAATAATGTAATCGATGAAAAACCATTTATAAATATTCATCAAAGTGAAATGCAGCAAGAAATAACTAAAGTTCATCAGGAAGATCAAACTTTATTGAATTTAACTACATATGACTACCCTGACTTGACACATTATTTAGCCAATGAAATGAATGATCAATTGGTTAACATGGCAGAAGCTATAATTAACAATGGTGAGAATATTAATAATAAAACTTATGAAAATAATGAAATTTTGGAAAATTATGAAAATAACATTCCCATTAATTTCCATATTGACTTTAATGTGGACAATTACCTGGATAAGGTTAATCAGTGTATATCAACTAATAATTTTGAACCAATTGATAAAGAATTTTTAAGTAATCCTAATATAATAACCAACACCTATGGAGATTATAAAATATTTAACTATTCTAAACATGAATTGAACAGTGAACATGCTAACCTTTTTTCGCGAGGATTTAATTTTGTACCTTGTCGAAAGGGGAGATTAGTTGGTTCAATTATTGATTTAAAATTGTTCAGTAGAAAATTAAATTTAAAAATATTCTTTGATGGTAATATACACGATAATAGGAATGATATATGTCATGATTTGACTAAACCTAGTGTTTTCAATCCACTTATGAATGATAAAATAGCTATATTTGAAAAACGGGTTGAATTGGACATTAGGGAATTTTTTAAACAATATCGTACACCTATACATAGTAATATGACTGAAAATGAGGAAGAAATATTGAAATATATATTAAACATTAAAGACATCAGGATAATGAGGCCTGATAAAGGTAGTGGTGTTGTTATAACTGACAAAGGGGATTACGTTTCCTACATGACTGCCATGTTAATGAGTAAATCTTATTCAGAAATAAGCTTAAATTAAATTAACATAGCCCATAAAAGAATTGATAATTCATTGGAAGATATGTTAATGCAAGGTGAAATAATGGAAGATGAATATGAATATCTGAAAAATGATTTCCCGGTTATTAGTGGAATATTTGGCATACCAAAGATTCACAAAGGTCTTAATAATTTACAATTCAGACCAATAGTGGACGGAAAGAGAAACAAAACATGTTTCATTAGTCAATATCTGGACCATCATTTTAAACAAAGTATTGCCAGATTTCCATATATAACCAGGGATTCTTGGGACTTCCTTAAAATGTTGAACCAATTTAAGATGAATGATTGAGACATACTGGTAACAATAGATGTATGCAATCTCTTTACTTCAATACCACATGATATAGGATTGATCTGGCTAGAAGAACAGCTTTTTGAATCTAAAGTATTTGACCAGACAAAAATCAACACCTTGATTAGCCTTATGGAAATTGTACTTCATAATAATTTTTTGTACTATGAAGGGAATTATTACAAACAAACTGACGGAGTTGCAATGGGGGCAGCATGTGCCCCCATGTATGCAAACTTAATAATGACATATTGGGAGTATAATTATATTTTCAATAGCCCATTTCAACAACACATCAAAATATATTCCAGATTTTTGGACGATATTTTTATAGTATGGGATAATGATGAAATAGCATTAAAAATTTTTCTTGAATATATAAACCACAACGTTCGATTTTTGAAATTTACACACCATATTGGTCATGAAAATATATCGTATTTGGATGTGCAGTTAACATATGATAAGAACAGAGGACAGCTTAAATCACATATTCATAGAAAATCGACTTTTTCAAATTCTTATCTCCACTATGACAGTTGGCACCCTGACCACCAGAAAAAGGGAGTAGTAAAAGGTCAGATGGTCAGGGCGGCCAGAATGATTAGTGAAGAAGGGGATTTTATCGAAGAGTTGGAATTTATGGAAAATATGTTTTTAAATAGGGGTTACCCAAAAACTTTATGTGAAACAATCAAACAAGAAGTTAAAAATAAGAGACATGTAGGAGTATATCAAGCCATACTCAGTTATGGCTATAATAAAGAAATAAGTAAAATGAATAACGAAAACAAAGATCAGATACCCCTATACATTTCTGTATATGATGACTCTTCTCAAACTATAAAGAATATCGTTAAAAGAAATTGGGGCTTATTTATTAATGATAACATCATGGCACAAATATTTCAAGGACCTATTAAGTTTGTATCCAAAAAGGATACATCCTTCAAAGAATACTTTGAGAACAACATGGAAGTACAGAAATATAAAACTAATAGACCCATAGGCAATTTCAAATGTGGAAGATGTACAACATGTAAGTATATTAATGACACAAAGGATAAATTTAAGATAAACCTGTATAACATTAAAATCAAAGGGCATTTTAACTGTCATACCTCAAATGTTATATATGTTGCACTTTGTCAACATTGCAAAGCATTTTATATAGGTAAGACTAGTAGAAAATTTAGGAGTAGAATTAAAGAACATCTTTTGGACATCAAGCATATGAAAACCACGAATGCCCTAGTAAGACATATCCAATTACACGCAAACCACAGGTTTAAATTCTGTATCATTGATTATATACCAAATGATGCACAAGGAAGATATACAAAATATGATTTGGATGTACAGGAATTAAGATGGCAGATTCTATTGAATGCCCACAATTGGCCGGGGTTGAATGAATACTGTACAATTAAACCTATTCTTATAAAGAATCATATTAAGGGTAGGTCATAACATAGCTTAACACACCCCAAAGTTAAAGTTAGTAACTAAGGAGGTGAAATATACTTAATATTTAATGTTTAATATTTAATATATCCTTTATGTATATTACAACACATTACATTAGGAATGTACAGGCATTTATGAATATTCAAAGGAGTGACAAATACAGTGGTATAAGTCATTTCACAAGATATGTACACATGTTCAATTATGAATGGTACTCACATACTAGGGTAGTGTATTGCACATATATATATGTATAATGAAGAGAAATATTTATAGACATTATATATTATATTTTAACACATAATACAATATAATATTAGTAATAGACTGATCTTAGTATTTCATATTTGTATAATATATTTTTGTAATTTTTTCATTCAACTACACAAATATATATAGTGAATTTATAAGTACTATATGTGTTTTATATTCATTTTATTTATTATGTTTATTTATATATATTTTTATATATTTTAATTAAATTGATCTAAGTAGCAAGTTAAATAATTACTTAATTAAATAACTGGGTGGACCTGTGTATATAAGGGAAGTAGTAATTAGCTTATTCATTCTGATGAAGTTCGTCTTGGCGGACGAAACCCGGGTAAATTGTTGAACAGTAATTGTTGCATTGTAGATTGTGTTGTTCGTATCTGTTTTCGAACCTGCTTTTAAAGAATAAATATCCATCATTGCTGTAGAAACTTGAAGAAACCTTCTTCAGCGTGGATTTATTGGTGTACGTAACAACTGTGGACATTTTTGTGAAAGAGAGTATTGTGCATTAGCTGTGGTTTACCCCGACCGCGGAACATCCTGGTCGCTTTTTACTAGTTTGTGCTTCATCTTGGTCTTGTGCTATTACGCATCACCTAAGTTTGCTCTGCTGTATCACATGCTGCAACTGTGCTAGCGTTTTAGCGTCCATCTTATGATATGTTCTCCTGCCACTGTTGGTATATGTTGGCTGTGATATACAAGTGATTTATTGGTACTTGTTGGCTGTACTATGCAAGTGTTTTTTTTCCCTCTCTTCTCATATGTTTCTTTTATCTTCTCACTTCTAGACCTATCAGCCACCTTAATCAGTACCCAGCCCTAGTCTCCACGGAGTGACTGTGTCTTACCTAGAGCTGCTACAGAGCAGTCCATCTCAACTAAAGACTCCAGCCAAACAAAACACCATCAATAAAACAAGGTTAACTCATTAACCCCGAGTACCTTCTCATGGCACCTGTGTGCTTAACACCGAGCGCACCATGAGAAGATACTAATTTCAAGCTGTTACCCCCGAGTACTTCCTGAAGCGCGAGAAACTGTAGTGAAGATTTGTAGTTGAGCTTAATGTAAAACACACTGAAATCGTAACTGAACATGTAAATTACATTATATAGTTACGATTCAGTGTGTTTTTACATTAAGTTCACATTAAACTTTTGCTACAAATTCCGTGTAAAAGGTTCTTGATAAAGCAAGTGGTGGCAGCCAATCGGATTCTTGCCATCCAAGCCACCACTTGCTCCACCCCCAACCTAATTTTCTTTTGTTTTAAACTACTAAACTCTCTATATCTAATGCATCACCAGTCCACTACTTATAACATATTGTTTATACAGCTTTTTCATATAATTCAACGACTTTCTATTCACCGTTGTATTTTTAAGTGACACCTGAGGCATGAATTCCAGTAAGACCCCCACCCTTTACTTATTTCAGCCAGTTCTGAAATGTGATGTTTTCTAAGGCTATCTACAAAAAAAACCTCCCACTAAAGAGCATAAATATGTTGCGTTTGTTGAAGAAACGAATGCCGTTAACAGGATTGATGTAGACAGTTGCAAGAATAGAAGCCATCGGACCTGCAATCCTTCTCTTCATCCCATTTTTCTATATACAAAAAAACCCTCCCGCTAAAGAGCAGAAATGATATGTTGCGTTTGCTGAAGGAATTTTCTTCTATTCTTTTAATTGTTATATTGGTAGTGTGTTTTTATTTTGTTAAGTAGAAGATTATTGTTGTTATTTTAAGTCGTTTTTTATAGTACACGATGGGAAGGAAAAAGAAGAAGCAGATGAAACCATGGTGTTGGTATCCTTTCATTTATTCAATGAATTGTTCTAGATGGGGAGCCTTTTGCAAGTGAAACTCCTTTTGACTGCATGGCGGTAGTAGGCCAGCTTAATCTTCAGCGAAATGTTGCTTATAGGTAGTGAGTGCTTTTAATGGTGGTGTAGTTTGAAAAAAAATTTGATTTTACGGAATGGTGCATTTTAGTGTAATGGAATTGCTACTGTAGTTTTCTGACGATCTTAATTTTTGTCTGATTTAAATAAGTAACTAAGTGCATGCTACCACAAATCCAAAGTTGATTTGTTAGTGTTTGAAACTGTTGGCATCTTGAAATATGTCATCATGACCCAATTAATGCTTTCGGAATGTTAATTGCATGTCATTTTATAGATCAGAAGTTGTACACGTTGTAGTTGTATTGTTCTGCATGTAAGGGATGTATAGTTTGGCTTATGAGGTTAAATAAAATGTGTGAACTTCCTTAAGGTGTACAGCATGTATTATGTTCACTTTACCGGTTTGTGTGCTATTAACGGTAGCAAAAACCTAGGTCAAAGTAGTCTTATATTTGTGGTGAATTGTTAGATACGTGGTTGATTTTGTTCCTCTTCCACGTTGTTTTAGATTTATTGTCTGAGAAGCTGCTGTGTTTTTTCCCACCTAAGAGCTAGGTATTGAAGTGCTTCTTGCTCCTTTATATCGTGTTTTGTTAGGGATGTGCTAAATTAGTGGGTGTAGAATGCAAATATTTTTGTAATAGTGGTTATAAAAACTCCCCATTTTATTTGCGCAGATGAGTGGTTTCATATAGCAGATGTTGAATCAAGGTGTTCTGATAGTGGCTAGATTCAAGTTGTAGTATTCATACATTTGTACTTAGTCTAATGGACTAGAGTCTGTTACTGTCAGCCAGAGTGGACAAGATTATTTCATAGTATTCTAATAGGCAGTGTGCTTGTGGATAATGTAGTAGTAGCATCTGTAGCATACATGCCGTTAACAGGATTGCTGTAGACCGTTGCGATTGCTTTTCTTCGTATTTTTTAAGTAACTGCTGCTGTTTTGTGATGAATGTGTTTTTGTAATTTATAATAGTGTTTGTGAGTGGTTATGGATCACTGATATTTTATTTTTTGAAGGAGGGTTGAACAGACGTTCCAATAGCAGTTACCTCATTATAGCAAGTTTGTATATACTCCGGAACAGTGCACTGCTGGGTTGAGTAGATTAGGATGAGACTTCACGGAGTATTTAGAATAGTCTAATGGGTACTGATATATATTTTTTTAGAAGGATGGTTGAACAGATGTTCCAATAGCAGTTAACTTGTAAATATTAGATATTTAAATATTCCTCTTATAAACCTAAAAAAGTTACAGGAGTAACAGGGTTTGTGTTAGCAGACTAACATGTGCCTGTTGTAAGAAAACTGTATTGCACAGTTTATAAACCAAGGGATTGTGTCAACTAGGGATGTCATTGTCCCACTCTTCTTGCTATAAACTCTGAAATTACTGTAATTGAAGGGGTAATTCTAAGCTGTCAGTTTTCTTCCCCTCTGAGTTTAAACTCCTTACACTTCGGAGTATGACTTGATGTAAAGCTGTAGAAACTGTTTATAACACGGGAGTATTTTGTAGTTTTTTTTTTTTATTTGTCTTGATCCTGTATTGTTTTCTTACTTCAGTCAAGCAGCTATAAGCATATTGCTAACTGTCGGGCATTGAGGCTGATATTTATGCCAGTTTTTTTCAAGTCCCTAAACTTTCCTTATGCCACTTGGTAACAGAACTCTTTCAGGATATGGTGACTCGGTTGTAAAATGTTTGCTTTAGGCTCCAGGGTCTGTGCTCACCTCCACTCACTGAGCCTATGAACTTTTTATGTTCGCCAATATATATTCAGGTTTTTTTTTCTCCAGGGTGTTTGATTTCCTCCCACCTTCCAAAAACATGTTGCTTGATTGGCTACATGTACATGTAGTTGTCTAATATATTACATTTACCTTCATTTTTGTTGCTTAGAATGTTGCTGAAAGAGTCCATGGGCCAGCTCAATTTTTTGGTTAGCAAAGTAGTTTATAAATGCAAAGCTTTGCATAAGACAGTGATGTGTCATTGTTGAGAATTTATTTTGTTGTACTGATGATTATAATAGGTAGTTGGTGAAACATCGCACTTGCATTTGTTTGCTTATACTCAGTGTTATTATTCATTCCACAACATCAAATCCTTCTTGCTTTATGAGAAGCATTTGCTGTGCGTGAGAGCTGGAGGCATCTCAGCTGTATATATTTTCGCAAAATGTTGAGATTTCTTTGCCTCGTTTATTTGGCCTGGCAAATTATGTGTATGTTTTTATTTATTTATTTTTTATTGTCATTTTTTTAACCTCTAGACAGGTAACCAAGAAGGTGTTTCTCATGGATGCATTGTATTGCTTATGAAACATGGGGTCGCTTGTGTCAATGCTTCATGTTGGTGATTGCAGACACTAGGAGCTATTGCTGAAGGGTAGTTCAGGGAAATGCTTCATGTTGGTGCTTGTGCATACATCAACATTTTAGTGTCACAGAAAAGATGTTGTATGGTTGGCTAATCCATCTGGCCATTTTGTCATCCTGGGAGCTGGCTGTGTTATACTGAATCACTGGTAAAGTATGTCTTCTATCAGAAGATAAGCTATCTAGACTAGGTAACATGTCTTGGTGTTCAACAATTTTTAGAAACGTCTAAGCAGAGTAAGAAATCCATGTTGCTGTTGTGAATGGGAATATCTTTTGCAGTCAGGTGACGGGCAGCAACCCCACCAAAAGTTCTTTTTGCACTAGTGGTGATTACTACAGCAAATCTGTCATAAATGAGATCTGAATTAGGGTGACTTAAAATTTAGAAGAAAGGAAGAGTACATGTCCTACGTCCATTTTTTATAATTTTACTGATGACTGCACATACCTTTCAACCATCCAAGAAAAATTATATTTTGGTTGATTTTCCTGTTGGTGCTTATACATAGGAGGAAATTTTACTGAATGGTTGTTTAGGGGAAAATCTTTCATTCTGGTGCCTGTGCATACATTATACTGAAGGGCTCACTTGGGTGAATGCTTCATTTTGGTGGTTGTACATACTAGGAAATGTTACACGCGTTTCGTTTGGGTAAGCGTTTAAGTTTGGTGATTGTGCATTCCTCAACATTCTACTGAAGGGGTTGCTTGGGTGAAGTGTTCATGCTGGTGGTAGTACATACTAAAAAATGTTACTGAAGGCTTGTTTGGTGAATCGTTTTATTTAGATGCATGTATATCTGGACATACTAATGAGGATGTTGCTTGGGGAAATAATTAATTGCGTATCAGGGAAGTGCTTGTGCATACATGGTCTGACTGCTGAAGTGACCGCTGGGCAAAATAGTTTATTGTGCCATTTTGGTTCTTGTGCATGCACAATGCAAACAACTGGAGGGGTTACTGGGGAAACCTAGAAATTAAGTCTGAAAATTACATATGGTTACATTACTTAGAATACAATACAGAAATGTAATTATACTGTAATATGCCAGCATATACGACATCAGATACACCACTGACTAATTAATAGTGTAATGTAAAATAAGCAGACAAGAAATCACTTATACTTGTATTATTCTATTTGTGATTAGTAGTTGCATGAGTGAGATAAAAGTTATCACTTGTTGACAACTGCCAGCATGGAGCTACCATATTTTTGTGCATTTTCCTGGCTTTGTCAGTCACGTGTGGAATTTAGGTGGGAGGAAGGGCTCAGTAATATGCAAGTGTTGTACTATTTTACTGAATTACTCAGGTGTTCTCCTTGCTGATAATGAGTCTGTGTTACACAACAGCTGCACAAGGTAATATAATGAATGCCTAGTCAACAGGTTATGTGCAGCAATTATCACATTTGTCTGAGCATGCATAACTTTGCAGTACTGAAAGGAATGTCATTATCACATTAGCAATAAGTGCAGTTACAATACAGCAGTGAGTTATTATCACTTTTCTGGTAAAAGTCTCAGCTGCTATCACTGTTACTCACATAAGTAGAAGTCGTTATCACTTTGATGAATGCACAAGCCAGATTGTGTTTTTCTCTATTTGTAGTCATTGCAAGCCACCCCCTCCATTCTTCATCAACTAGCTATACTGCAAAACCAAATGTAAATGGCGTGAGGAGAGCTATGCAGGATTGGCAATATGCAGCTTGTGAGAAGAATGGAAAACAACCACGACCAAGTAGGGACCAGTATGGTAAGTAAAACTCTATTATGAAATGTGTGTAAAATATATTTTTTATGAGTTTGGCAAATAACTGTGGTAAGAAGCTGGTGAAGATGCTGAGAAAGAACAACTGTTTCAGGAGAGTGCTAGCATGTACAATCGAATATGTATTGTATGTGTATATGTATAGTATTGATAGTTCGAACATGTAAAAGAATTGGGCCTGTATGTTTTACACATGTACAGATATCTATGGAAATTGATTTTTTTCATATTTTGGTAAATAACTTTGCAAGGGAGCATCTGAATGCCGTTAACAGGATTGCTGTAGACAGTTGCAAGAATAGAAGCCATCGGACCTGCAATCCTTCTCTTCATCCCATCTTTCTATATACAAAAAAACCCTTCCGCTAAAGAGCAGAAATTATATGTTGCGTTTGCTGAAGGAATTTTCTTCTATTCTTTTAATTGTTATATTGGTAGTGTGTTTTTATTTTGTTAAGTAGAAGATTATTGTTGTTATTTTAAGTCGTTTTTTATAGTACACGATGGGAAGGAAAAAGAAGAAGCAGATGAAACCATGGTGTTGGTATCCTTTCATTTATTCAATGAATTGTTCTAGATGGGGAGCCTTTTGTAAGTGAAACTCCTTTTGACTGCATGGCGGTAATAGGCCAGCTTAATCTTCAGCGAAATGTTGCTTATAGGTAGTGAGTGCTTTTAATGGTGGTGTAGTTTGAAAAAAAATTTGATTTTACGGAATGGTGCATTTTAGTGTAATGGAATTGCTACTGTAGTTTTCTGACGATCTTAATTTTTGTCTGATTTAAATAAGTAACTAAGTGCATGCTACCACAAATCCAAAGTTGATTTGTTAGTGTTTGAAACTGTTGGCATCTTGAAATATGTCATCGTGACCCAATTAATGCTTTCGGAATGTTAATTGCATGTCATTTTATAGATCAGAAGTTGTACACGTTGTAGTTGTATTGTTCTGCATGTAAGGGATGTATAGTTTGGCTTATGAGGTTAAATAAAATGTGTGAACTTCCTTAAGGTGTACAGCATGTATTATGTTCACTTTACCGGTTTGTGTGCTATTAACGGAAGCAAAAACCTAGGTCAAAGTAGTCTTATATTTGTGGTGAATTGTTAGATACGTGGTTGATTTTGTTCCTCTTCCACGTTGTTTTAGATTTATTGTCTGAGAAGCTGCTGTGTTTTTTCCCACCTAAGAGCTAGGTATTGAAGTGCTTCTTGCTCCTTTATATCGTGTTTTGTTAGGGATGTGCTAAATTAGTGGGTGTAGAATGCAAATATTTTTGTAATAGTGGTTATAAAAACTCCCCATTTTATTTGCGCAGATGAGTGGTTTCATATAGCAGATGTTGAATCAAGGTGTTCTGATAGTGGCTAGATTCAAGTTGTAGTATTCATACATTTGTACTTAGTCTAATGGACTAGAGTCTGTTACTGTCAGCCAGAGTGGACAAGATTATTTCATAGTATTCTAATAGGCAGTGTGCTTGTGGATAATGTAGTAGTAGCATCTGTAGCATACATGCCGTTAACAGGATTGCTGTAGACCGTTGCGATTGCTTTTCTTCGTATTTTTTTTTAAGTAACTGCTGCTGTTTTGTGATGAATGTGTTTTTTGTAATTTATAATAGTGTTTGTGAGTGGTTATGGATCGTACTGATATTTTATTTTTTTGAAGGAGGGTTGAACAGACGTTCCAATAGCAGTTACCTCATTATAGCAAGTTTGTATATACTCCGGAACAGTGCACTGCTGGGTTGAGTAGATTAGGATGAGACTTCACGGAGTATTTAGAATAGTCTAATGGGTACTGATATATATATTTTTTAGAAGGATGGTTGAACAGATGTTCCAATAGCAGTTAACTTGTAAATATTAGATATTTAAATATTCCTCTTATAAACCTAAAAAAGTTACAGGAGTAACAGGGTTTGTGTTAGCAGACTAACATGTGCCTGTTGTAAGAAAACTGTATTGCACAGTTTATAAACCAAGGGATTGTGTCAACTAGGGATGTCATTGTCCCACTCTTCTTGCTATAAACTCTGAAATTACTGTAATTGAAGGGGTAATTCTAAGCTGTCAGTTTTCTTCCCCTCTGAGTTTAAACTCCTTACACTTCGGAGTATGACTTGATGTAAAGCTGTAGAAACTGTTTATAACACGGGAGTATTTTGTAGTTTTTTTATTTGTCTTGATCCTGTATTGTTTTCTTACTTCAGTCAAGCAGCTATAAGCATATTGCTAACTGTCGGGCATTGAGGCTGATATTTATGCCAGTTTTTTTCAAGTCCCTAAACTTTCCTTATGCCACTTGGTAACAGAACTCTTTCAGGATATGGTGACTCGGTTGTAAAATGTTTGCTTTAGGCTCCAGGGTCTGTGCTCACCTCCACTCACTGAGCCTGTGAACTTTTTATGTTCGCCAATATATATTCAGGTTTTTTTTTCTCCAGGGTGTTTGATTTCCTCCCACCTTCCAAAAACATGTTGCTTGATTGGCTACATGTACATGTAGTTGTCTAATATATTACATTTACCTTCATTTTTTGCTTAGAATGTTGCTGAAAGAGTCCATGGGCCAGCTCAATTTTTTGGTTAGCAAAGTAGTTTATAAATGCAAAGCTTTGCATAAGACAGTGATGTGTCATTGTTGAGAATTTATTTTGTTGTACTGATGATTATAATAGGTAGTTAGTGAAACATCGCACTTGCATTTGTTTGCTTATACTCAGTGTTATTATTCATTCCACAACATCAAATCCTTCTTGCTTTATGAGAAGCATTTGCTGTGCGTGAGAGCTGGAGGCATCTCAGCTGTATATATTTTCAAAATGTTGAGATTTCTTTGCCTCGTTTATTTGGCCTGGCAAATTATGTGTATGTTTTTATTTATTTATTTTTTATTGTCATTTTTTTAACCTCTAGACAGGTAACCAAGAAGGTGTTTCTCATGGATGCATTGTATTGCTTATGAAACATGGGGTCGCTTGTGTCAATGCTTCATGTTGGTGATTGCAGACACTAGGAGCTATTGCTGAAGGGTAGTTCAGGCAAATGCTTCATGTTGGTGCTTGTGCATACATCAACATTTTAGTGTCACAGAAAAGATGTTGTATGGTTGGCTAATCCATCTGGCCATTTTGTCATCCTGGGAGCTGGCTGTGTTATACTGAATCACTGGTAAAGTATGTCTTCTATCAGAAGATAAGCTATCTAGACTAGGTAACATGTCTTGGTGTTCAACAATTTTTAGAAACGTCTAAGCAGAGTAAGAAATCCATGTTGCTGTTGTGAATGGGAATATCTTTTGCAGTCAGGTGACGGGCAGCAACCCCACCAAAAGTTCTTTTTGCACTAGTGGTGATTACTACAGCAAATCTGTCATAAATGAGATCTGAATTAGGGTGACTTAAAATTTAGAAGAAAGGAAGAGTACATGTCCTACGTTCATTTTTTATAATTTTACTGATGACTGCACATACCTTTCAACCATCCAAGAAAAATTATATTTTGGTTGATTTTCCTGTTGGTGCTTGTACATAGGAGGAAATTTTACTGAATGGTTGTTTAGGGGAAAATCTTTCATTCTGGTGCCTGTGCATACATTATACTGAAGGGCTCACTTGGGTGAATGCTTCATTTTGGTGGTTGTACATACTAGGAAATGTTACACGCGTTTCGTTTGGGTAAGCGTTTAAGTTTGGTGATTGTGCATTCCTCAGCATTCTACTGAAGGGGTTGCTTGGGTGAAGTGTTCATGCTGGTGGTAGTACATACTAAAAAATGTTACTGAAGGCTTGTTTGGTGAATCGTTTTATTTAGATGCATGTATATCTGGACATACTAATGAGGATGTTGCTTGGGGAAATAATTAATTGCGTATCAGGGAAGTGCTTGTGCATACATGGTCTGACTGCTGAAGTGACCGCTGGGCAAAATAGTTTATTGTGCCATTTTGGTTCTTGTGCATGCACAATGCAAACAACTGGAGGGGTTACTGGGGATACCTAGAAATTAAGTCTGAAAATTACATATGGTTACATTACTTAGAATACAATACAGAAATGTAATTATACTGTAATATGCCAGCATATACGACATCAGATACACCACTGACTAATTAATAGTGTAATGTAAAATAAGCAGACAAGAAATCACTTATACTTGTATTATTCTATTTGTGATTAGTAGTTGCATGAGTGAGATAAAAGTTATCACTTGTTGACAACTGCCAGCATGGAGCTACCATATTTTTTGTGCATTTTCCTGGCTTTGTCAGTCACGTGTGGAATTTAGGTGGGAGGAAGGGCTCAGTAATATGCAAGTGTTGTACTATTTTACTGAATTACTCAGGTGTTCTCCTTGCTGATAATGAGTCTGTGTTACACAACAGCTGCACAAGGTAATATAATGAATGCCTAGTCAACAGGTTATGTGCAGCAATTATCACATTTGTCTGAGCATGCATAACTTTGCAGTACTGAAAGGAATGTCATTATCACATTAGCAATAAGTGCAGTTACAATACAGCAGTGAGTTATTATCACTTTTCTGGTAAAAGTCTCAGCTGCTATCACTGTTACTCACATAAGTAGAAGTCGTTATCACTTTGATGAATGCACAAGCCAGATTGTGTTTTTTTCTCTATTTGTAGTCATTGCAAGCCACCCCCTCCATTCTTCATCAACTAGCTATACTGCAAAACCAAATGTAAATGGCGTGAGGAGAGCTATGCAGGATTGGCAATATGCAGCTTGTGAGAAGAATGGAAAACAACCACGACCAAGTAGGGACCAGTATGGTAAGTAAAACTCTATTATGAAATGTGTGTAAAATATATTTTTATGAGTTTGGCAAATAACTGTGGTAAGAAGCTGGTGAAGATGCTGAGAAAGAACAACTGTTTCAGGAGAGTGCTAGCATGTACAATCGAATATGTATTGTATGTGTATATGTATAGTATTGATAGTTCGAACATGTAAAATAATTGGGCCTGTATGTTTTACACATGTACAGATATCTATGGAAATTGATTTTTTTCATATTTTGGTAAATAACTTTGCAAGGGAGCATCTGAATGTGCCAAGTAATACCTCATTTTGAAGACAGTATTACCGGCTCCAACATGGTAAAAGAATTGTGCCACTATGTTGTACACATGTGCAGATCTCAAAGTTTGTTTGGAATTAGGTTATGGAAATTATGATTTTTTTTCATATTTTGGTAAATAACTTTGCAAGGGAGCAGATATCAAAGTTTGTTTAGGACTTAGGTTATGGAAATTATAATTGTTTTTCATATTTTGGTAAATAACTTTGCAAGGGAGCATCTGAATATGCTAAGTAATACCTCATTTTGAAGACAGCACTGATAGTTCTAACATGGTAAAAGAACGGTGCCTGTATGTTGTACTCATGTGCAGATATCAAAGTTTGTTTCGGACTTAGGTTATGGAAATTATGATTTTTTTCATATTTTGGTAGATAACTTTGCAAGGGAGCATGTGAATGTGCCAAGTAATACCTCATTTTGAAGACAGTATTGCTGGTTCCAATATGGTAGAAGAATTGTGCCTGTATGTTGGACACATGTGCAGATCTCAAAGTTTGTTTGTAATTAGGTTATGGAAATTATGATTTTTTTTCATATTTTGGTAAATAACTTTACAAGGGAGCATGTAAGTGTGCCAAGTAATACCTCATTTTGAAGACAGTGTTACTCCTTACAACATGGTAAAAGAAAGTACAGTTTTGTACCTACCATAAATGTAGATGTCCGATAGATATGCAACTGCAGTCCTGACATATGGGTTGTCCTGCCTCAGGCAGCCCTTCAGTCGGCCAGATTCCAAAGTCTGGGTCCAACGTCGGCCGATGTCGCCTCCTCCCCGATGTCAGAGCGGCTGGAGTACAAAGGCATCAGCCGACGCCATCTTCTTCAGTGTTTCTTGCCCCAATGCCAGGTGCCCTCCAAGGAAGGCTAAATTTTGTGAATGGATAAATAGAAAAAAACAGACATGCACAACAGTAATAAACAGATACACCATAACATATAACCCCAGCTGGTAGGCAAGGGGAGAAAGGACCCAAAAGGAAAAAACAGAGCGGTAGGAGGGAGGGAAAACCTGACTGCAGTTGCATATCTATCGGACATCTACATTTATGGTAGGTACAAAACTGTACTATGTCCTTCAAGAATGCAACTGCAGTCCTGACATATGGGTTGAATACCACAGCCAAGCTGGGGGTGGTAGGACTAAGCAAGAGATGGTGTAGCTAGAAGGCCCTGCGGGACTGCCGAAGCAAAGCCTGCTCGGGATCTGGAGTATAATGGCAGGTTGTAGTGTTTGGTAAATGTATGCACGGAGCTCCATGTAGCAGCCTCTAGAATGTCTTTTGTAGCCACTCCTCTTAGAAAGCCTGTGGATGTGGCCATAGCTCTGGTGGAGTGTGGTCTAATATTGGCTGGCACACTTTTTCCATGGAAAGAGTAACAAAATCTGATGCAGTTTCCAATCCATTTTGAAATAGTTTGTTTGGTGACTGCTTTTCCCTGCGCTCCAGCAGCATAGGTCACAAACAGTTGGTCAGACTTCCTGGTGGACTTTGTTCTGTCCAAGTAGTAGCGTAGTTGCCTGTGAATGTCTAAAGTATGCAGCAGCTTTTCCCCTGTATTTTGAGGGTTAGGAAAGAAAGTAGGCAGGTGAATTGCTTGGTTTAGAGACACTCTGGATATCACCTTAGGCATGAATGAAGGACTGGTCCTAAGGGAAACTCTGTCCTGATGAAAAATGAGAAAAGGAGGAACTGCCATGAGGGCCTGTATCTCCGAGACTCTTCTTGCTGAGGTGACTGCCAACAGGAAAACCATTTTCCAAGAGAGAAATTGCATTTCTGAAGATGCTGCTGGTTCAAAAGGAGGAAGAGTTAATTTTTCCAAGACGTAATTGAGGTCCCATGCAGGAATTGGAAGTTTCCTTGGAGGTTTAATATTCTTTATGCCTCTTAGAAACTGTCTTAGCAAGGGATGCGAAAACACAGGTGGATCACAGTTGTAGTGTGCTGAGATTGCTGAAGCGTGGATTTTGATGGAAGAGTATGAGAGGCCACTGTGAAACATTTCTGCCAAGTATTCTAATATCTGAGGTATGTTCATCAGTGATGCATCCTGGTCCTTGTTGACATTCCAGATGGTGAATCTCTTCCATTTGGCCGAATAGGTTTTTCTGGTGTAAGGTCTGCGTGGCTCCAGCAAAATTTCCTGAACTTTTTCGGAGAGGGAGTCATGGGTCACAGTCATGGAGCTCTCCAAGCTGTCAGCTTTAAGGTTTGCAGGTTCTGATGAACAGTCTTGTAGTTGTGTTGTCAGGAGCAGAGGCCATTGAGGTAAGGGCCACGGTCTGGTTTGAGTTATGCTCAGTAGCAGTGGATACCAGTGTTGCCTTGGCCAGTCTGGAGCTATCAAGATTCCTCTTGGTTGTTCTGCCTTGATCTTCAGTAACACCTTGGTGAGCAAAGGTAGAGGAGGGAATGCATAAATTGTTAGAGCATTCCAGCTGAAGGAAAGAGCATCCGTTCTCCAAGCTAGAGGATGGTGTATCCTTGTGCAGAACCTTTCCAGGTGATGATTGAGATGAGATGCAAAGAGGTCTATGTCTGGTCTTCCCCATGTAGATGTTATTTGTGAGAAAATGCGTGGGTGTAGCATCCATTCGTGTGGATCCAAGAAATTTCTGCTCAACCTGTCTGCCAGAACATTGTCCTTGCCCGGAACAAATTGGGATTGCAAGTAGATGTTCAGCTTCAGGGACTTTTCCCAAAGAATCATTGTTAGTCTGCAGAGGGGGTAGGAATGAGTGCCCCCTTGTTTGTTTATGTACCACATGACAGTGGTGTTGTCTGTCCTTATTAGTAGATGACCTTGCTGAAGAAATTTTCCAAAGGCTTCTATTGCATGTATCACTGCCAACATCTCTTTTTGATTTATGTGCTGATGCATTTCCATGGGAGTCCATTGCCCTTGAATGCATCTGCCGTCCATGTGCACCCCCCATCCATGGTCTGAGGCGTCTGTTGTAATAGTCTGACTTGTTGGAGCTTTGTTGAAAAGCATGCCTTCGTTTAAGTGACTTGCTTGAGCCCACCACAAAAATTCCCTTTGCAGGCATGGTATGAGTGGTATTATGTCTTCTAGGTTGTGGCTGTGTTGCGACCACAAGCTTTTTAGATACCATTGCAGCTTTCTCATGTGTAGTCTTGCCAGAGGGATTAGAAGAATGCAAGATGCCATGAACCCCAGGGCCTGCAGGGTCTTCCTTGCGGTCAGGTGGGTTAGTTTTGCTAGGCTTTTGAAATAATCTGTTAAATGCTCTTGTTTCTCCTCTGTGAGGAAAGCCATTTGTAGCTGTGTGTCCAGCTTTGCTCCTAGAAAAATAATCTCTTGGGATGGCAGTAATCTTGATTTTTGAATGTTGACTGTGTATCCCAAAGCCTGCAGCAATTGAATGACATAGTCCAAGTGCTTTATCAAGGTTTGTTTGCTGTCTGCTTGTATGAGGCAGTCATCCAGGTAAGGGTATATTTGAATCCCCTGGAGTCTGCAATGTGCCACTACTGATGCCAGACATTTTGTGAATACTCTGGGTGCAGTAGATAAGCCAAACGGCAATGCTGAGAATTGATAGTGCTCTGTTCCTGCAAGAAATCTGAGGTATCTTCTGCAACTGTGTCCGATAGGGACATGCAGGTATGCCTCCTTGAGGTCCAGAGTAACCAGCCAAGACCCCTTGCCCAGCATGGGAAGAAGTTGCTGTAACGTCAGCATCTTGAATTTTGGCACCATGAGAAAAGTATTTAGAACGGACAAGTCCAATATAGGCCTCCATTGTTTTTCTTTTCTTGGAACAAGGAACAGTCTTGAATAAAATCCCTGGCCTTGTTCCTGAGGAGGAACCTTCTCTATTCCTTTTATTTGTAACAGCTTTGAGACTTCTATGAGTGCCTCTGCCCTTTGATTTTGTGGCAGGTTTGGCATGCCTTGTGCCGTTGGTAAGGTATGGAAGTGGAACCTGTAACCTCTGTCTATTATGTCCAGAATCCAATTGTCCTTTGTTATAATGTGCCAGTTTTTTGAGAATAGAGATAATTTTCCGCCTAGAGGTGCTTCTCTTTGAGCCTTGGTAGGCAGAGTGAAAGGTAAGTCATTGTGATTGTCCCTGTGGTGCAGGTGAACTACCTGTGCCACTTCTGTGATTTTGTGGTTGCCATTGGCGACCCCTGTAGGAGCCTCGGTATTGCCCTCTACCTCGTGCACGCCTGTTCTTTCCCCTTTGAAACTTGTCAGAGTCTGGAAAGGACCAATTCTTTGAAGGCCAATTCCTGCTGAACCTGGAGGAAATCCTTTACTGTCTGTACTGATTTTGCCTTCTCCTCAATAGATTTCAACACATCCTGAGCATTAGGACCAAAAAGCTTCTGTTTATCCAGAGGTGCGTCCAGGAACTTTACTTTAACATGATCCGGCAGTGGCTGTTCTTTCAACCAAGCATGTCTACGGATAACAGCCCCTGTCATAGCTGCCCTACATGAAGCCTCCAATGCATCATAACCACACTGAAGAAAATGATTGCTAACCTGCTGGGTATTATGAACCAAATCCTGCAATGCATTTCTATCTTTAGGCTCAGGAGAGGCTAGCTTTTTCTGCAAATCATCCAGTAAATAATCCTGGTACTGAAACATATGAAAAAGGCAGTTAAGTGACCTCATGGCAAGGGTGGAAGAGGTATAAACTTTTTTACCCCATCTCTCCAGGGACCTTGCTTCCCTGTCCGCTGGCAGTGGATTACTGGCTGAGGAGGTAGCCACTCCTTTGGGGCCCTGTGAAATAGTTTCTAGATCCACAGAGTGGGCCTTAAAGAGATGCTTGTGAGTGTCAGGAACCCTGTAATATCTGTCTGGCTTGACAGGAGCAGGAGGGAGAGAATCAGGGGAAGCACTGGAGTCGGAGAATACATCATCCAGGACAACCAAAACTGGAGGGATAGCCAAAGGTCTGTGCTGGGGTAACTTAAGTAAGGTACGTAGCCTTTTCCTAGAATCAGAAAATTCCTGACCCTGCCACTTAAAATGTTCCCTCATGGAGTGGAGAACTTCACCGAAAAAAAAATCCTCTGGAGGAGAGGCAGAGGGAATTGATTCCTCAGCATCTGAGTCCTCATAGGCCTGGAAGGATTCTTCTTGGGTATCTGAATGCTCTGAATCCCCAGAGGCTTCATCTGAAGAGAGGTTGTCTGCCTGCTCAGTCCTAGGCCTTTTTTCTGCAGGCGGCTGAGAACCTCTGTCTGGGTGAGGCTGAGACCCCCTGATAAGAGAGATTAGAGCTGCAGCAAGAGACATGATCTGTCTATCAGAAGAAGGGGCCTGAGAAGTAGGTTTAGGATGGGCCTTGGCCTGGCTGGCGGCCTTAGCATGTGCAAAGGCCTTGATGGACATAGATACAGGAGGCCTAGCTGCCCCACGTGCAGGGGTAACTTTGTCCACAGGAATGGTGTCGGGTAGATCCAGAACTTCGGTTTCTGGAGGAAAATCAACAACCGGCACCGGTGTAGTCTCCGGGACCGAAGAACGTGTTAACGCAGTGTCGTTGGCCTGGAGCGGTTGAATTTCCGCTTCTGAAGGGACTGAAGCACTCGCGAAGGGCTTAGGTGTTATTTCGGTGGAAGACGCGGGCCGAGGATGTAGGTCCCGGTCCTTTCGTTTTTTGGTAGTTTGTGCTGTCGGTTGTTCCGACGGCATGATGTAAGCGTAGGATTCGCCAAAAAAGTCTTCGGCAAATTCTGCCCGGCGCCTGAGAGTGCGCTTATTAAAGCAAGCACAGGGAGCACAGGCCGAGACGTCGTGGTCTGGGCCCAGTCAAGGGAGGCAGTAAGAATGGAAGTCCTTATGAGGTATTTGTTTACCACAAGACAAACAATTATTAACTTTTTCAATTTGTTCTGACATCGGCTGAGGCAAGAAAAAATGTTCCCCAACGGGGTACTTAGCTTTTAGATGACTTCGGTAACTGAAAACACAGGAGCTGACCGACTGGCACTTGCGAACTGCTTCTGCTTCAGGCACCGCGGCAAGAAAGACTGAAGAAGATGGCGTCGGCTGATGCCTTTGTACTCCAGCCACTCTAACGTCGGGGAGGAGGCGACATCGGCCGATGCCGGACCCAGACTTTGGAATCTGGCCGACCGAGGGGCTGCCTGAGGCAGGACAACCCATATGTCAGGACTGCAATTGCATTCTTGAAGGACATCTGTGTCTGTGCACTCTACACATGTACAGATATCACAGTTTGTTTAGTCTTGTACGATTATGAAAATTATACATTTACAATAATTTTCATTATTATGCCCATATCTTTGCAAGGGAGCATGGTGATCACACAAATGATACATCATTTTGAAGCTGACATTCAGATGCATAACTTCTACACTGATATGTAGGCTTTGTCTGTTACAGGTGATGAGATATTATGCTCTGTTTATTTATCAAGTATGAAAAATAATATATTAATCATATTTCTGTGAATATCTCAAGAAAGGAACATCACACAGTAATGGTTAAAGTATCATTTTAAAGCTGACATTGATACTAACAAATTACATTAAAATTGTATGGGTCTGCATGGTACATTGGCCAAGATATTATGCTTTGTTTTTCCAAAAAGGTAAAAAATATGCACAATATCAGCATTCCTTGCCAAATATTTAATAATGACTTTGATATACACTATCAACATTTACACTGTTGGAAAGGTCAGTGTCTATTGAACAACTTTCGCATTTACATTTTTAGTCTAACTCTTATAGTTAGAGTTATGAACATTTGTTTTCTGTATGGTATTACAAACGGATTTTCTGAAAATGAGCTCAGGCTGCACTGTTGTTCCTATAGTGGAATTAAGCAGGCAGCTTTTCCTGAGCTGCTCCAGAGTGAATGAGTTAATAGTAGAACTACATCTTTCCCTGTAAAGCCACCTGAAGGCAGGCCGCAGGTGTAGTTTTCCATCCTTACCCTCCCTAATTACTGCAAATCTTATCTGTATTTATCTGTAAGTCTAACAATTTAAACACATCCTCCCAGGCCATTTTTCCTACCCTTGTTACTACCTCGTGGAACCTATAAAAGAACCTGTCTACAGTGAGCCTTAAGCTGCTGAAATAAAACTAACCCTAGCCGAATATATAACTACAGCAGAACAGGAAAACTAATCATAAGGTATATTTAAGCTATAAAAGAACAAAACCTTGTAATATAACCAATTTTACTCTTATGCTCAGGTCTAACTGATAGTTTTTTGTAGGCTTACCTACCAGCTCGGCTATTGAGCGATAGTCCAACTGGGTACTGCTGGCTGTTATCCCTCCCCCTACATCTTGCGTCACATGAGGTTATATCAGTACCCATGCTAGAGTGCCATTTTTCAAATGACTATCCTGCCTAGCCTGCCTGAGGAGTGAGTGTGGCATCTGATATGTAAGAGAGCTTGCTGTTTTTAACAAACGATCAATGTTTCGCTACTGTTTCAAGTTGTTAATAACTGAAAGGCTATCACTATAGTTCTGAATAGTCAAATAAGTCTTAGTATTAATTGTTAACTGTACAGCTATCGCTATAGTTCTGAATAGTCAAATAACTCTTAGTGGTTTTCTGTACGATCTAGCGTGGTGTCGCTGCAGCATTATGTTTTTGTTGTAGGGTCATTGCCTCACTTAAGGGCTTTTGTTAGTGCATTTGTTTTTTTAACTAAGTTGAACTGTATGTAACTCAGTCTAGTGAGCGCTGTTTATATTGTTTAAATTTGGTGTCTTAGTACTGAAGCGCTGCTCATACTCCAACACACGGTGAACGTACGCAGACCAAGAGTATCGCCTTAATCATATACCCTAGGAGTGGAGTAAAGCTCTGCACTGTGTCCTTGCGGCCATCTAGTGAGATCAGTTATCTCTGTTTCTACTGAAGCCACTTACTCTAGAGCACTGTGCACTCCTTTGCACAATGAGGTTGAGCAAAGAATTAGAAATTCATTAAACTGTGCTGCTAGGGTGGTACATACCACCAGAGAACTGTGTGGCTACAATCCTCTCACTTCCTAGGTCTGTATAGTTCCTAGACCTGGCGGCGGAGTGCTAAGGTCTCTCAGCTGGTACAAACACCTGAGCTGTGTTACTCCCTTACGGAGATACAGGGCCTTTCACTCTCGCAGCTGTGGAGGCTGACGAACGGGTATCCCCTGTCTACACTTGCATTCTCTTTCAAAGCTGTGTAAAACAGCCATTGCTACAACCTTGAAGCTCGCTCGCAGTTTACATTCAGCTGAGCTAGAGCTTGGTGTGTAAATACCCGATAGAAGACCTACCTCCCTGGAGTGCTTGTAGCTGGATAGCAACAAGTGCAAGTAGTAGAACGTCTAGCAGTGGATCAGGATTTTTTCCTCATACTGCTCTGAGACTTTTAAAAAAGCATGTTTATAGCATAACGATAGATGATACTGTGCTTATAAAACTATCTGTGAGCACAGAAGTTAAATAGGCCATTACAGTGCCCCTGCATACTAGCTACAGCTAACCCACTGCTTAATGACGATACCCCTTTAATAGTGACTCCACATAAAGTAATGCTGTAACTGGGGAAGATGTCTTTACACTATAGCCACCAGGAGAATGCCATTACGGCTATTGTAGTATATGCTACTTACGAGGGGGATCGAGTGGCTCTCATTGTGTGGATTGTATTGCTAGTCTAGATGTTTAGAGTGCTACATTGTGGAATTTATTGCTAGTCTAGGTGTTTAGAGTGTTATATTACATTAGATAGTTAGTTTATATTCCTAGAGTCTGAATTCACTTATGCGTAGCCAATACTGAAGTTAACATATGTTATACAGCAACGTTTGGTTCATACTGTTTTATATCACACTACGTGTAGGGAAAACAGTGTATTAAAAAGTGCTATTACGCATCACCTAAGTTTGCTCTGCTGTATCACATGCTGCAACTGTGCTAGCGTTTTAGCGCCCATCTTATGATATGTTCTCCTGCCACTGTTGGTATATGTTGGCTGTGATATACAAGTGATTTATTGGTACTTGTTGGCTGTGCTACGCAGGTGTTTTTTTTCCCTCTCTTCTCATATGTTTCTTTTATCTTCTCACTTCTAGACCTATCAGCCAGCTTAATCAATACCCATCCTTAAAGTCTCCACGGAGTGACTGTGTCTTACCTGGAGCTGCTACAGAGCAGTCCATCTCAACTAAAGACTCCAGCCAAACAAAACACCATCAATAAAACAAGGTTAATAGTAGAACTACATCTTTCCCTGTAAAGCCACCTGAAGGCAGGCCGTGGGTATAGATGTCCTTCAAGGATGCATCTGCAGTCTTTACAAATGGGTTGTCCTGTCGTCAGGCAGCCCTTCGGTCGGCCGGATTCCAAAGACTGGGTCTGGCTTCGGCTGGTGTCGCACTTCACCCGACGTCATTGCGGCAGTTATTCGGGTATAAAGGCATCAGCCGACGCCATTTTCCTCAGTCTTTCTTGCCGTGGCCAAGCAGAAGCTGTTCGCAAGTGCCGGTCGGTCAGATCCAGAGATTACTACTACCGAATACTTCTTCGAAGACTTCTATAAAGCTAAGTACCCCATTGGGGACTCTTTCTTGCCTCAGCCGATGTCAGAGAAAGTTAATAACTGTTTATCTTGTGGGGAAACAAATACCTCATAAAGATTTCCACTCCTATTGCATACATTGTTTAGGCCCAGACCACGACGTAGCAGCTTGTCTAGCCTGTGCTTCTTTTAACTGACGGACGCTTAGACGTCGGTCGGACTTTGCTGAACAGATATTCGGCTCTGATTTTGCCTACATTATGCCGTCGGATCCTCCGACTACGCAAATTACCAAAAAACGCAAAGAAAAGGACCGACACTCGCGGTCCGTGGTGTCGGCCGAAACCACGGTTAAGCAAACCACGAGTGTCTCGGTTTCGGCCGAAACCGAGCAAGCGGTTCTTTCTTCAGCCGATAACATGCCTTCTACCGAGGCCTCTTCTAACCTGGTAGAGACGGCTTCTGAAATCCAACCTTCTGTTGCGGTTTCACAGGATTTATCAGACACCATTCCCCTGGATGTTTCAACCCCTGCACGTGGAGCTGCTAGGCCTCCTCCAGCTATGTCTATTAAGGCCTTTGCCAGGGCTAAAGCAGCCAAAACATCAAAACCTGTGCCTGCCAAGCCCCCTTCTCACAGGCCCAGCACCAGCTCCCACATGCTTTTTTTGGCTGAGGATCTCATCTCTTTAATCCGTGGAGCCCAGCCTCATCCTGACAGGGCCTCTCTCCCTCCTCCAGAAAAGAGACCTAGAGCAGAGCCCCCTGAGCCAGTATCCGCAGATGATTCTTCTGATGACTCAGAACATACAGACCCTCCTGAGGCTTCTTATTCCCCTTACGAAGACTCTGATGCTGAGGAGTCCATCCCTTCAGCCTCTCCTCCTGAGGAATTTTCCTTTGGGGAAACCTTGCATGCTATGAGGGAACAATTTCAGTGGCAGGGCCAAGATTTCTCAGACTCTAGAAAGAGGCTTAGGACCTTTCTACATTTGCCACAACATAGACCTTTAGTTATACCTCCAGTTCTTTCTGTTGATGATGCATTTAATGATGCTTGCACTGCTCCTGATTCTTTACCTCCAGCTCCTGCTAAGCCCGAGAGGTACTACAGGGTCCCGGACACTCATCACCATTTATATAAGGCTCCTTTTGCAGATCCAGAGACTATCTCCCAGGGCCCTAAAGCTGTAGCAGCTACTTCTTCTAAAAAACCCCTCCCCTCTGAAAGGGAATCCAGGTCCTTAGAGAGATGGGGTAAAAAAGTTTACACCTCTGCTACTTTGTCAGCTAGAGCTTTGAACTGCCAATTTCATATGATTCAATATCAAGAGTTTATGCTTGACCAGTTGACTAAAAAGCTATCCTCTGAAGAATCTTTAGATAAAAAGTATGTTCAGGAAATGGTACATAACATACAGCAGGTTAGTAACCATTCTTTAAAATGTGGCTATGATGCACTGGAGGCTTCCTTTAGATCAGCCATGACTGGCACAGTTATTAGGAGGCATACATGGTTGAAAGAACAGGCATTACCAGACCATGTCAAATTAAAGCTTTTGGATGCACCTATGGACAAGGTCAATTTATTTGGTTCCCCTGCACAGCAGGTACTAAAAAAGATGGAAGAGAAAGCAAAATCTGTGCAAACAGTGAAAGATTTCCTACAAGTTCAACCTCCAAGGTTTAGCAGGAACTGGCCCTCCAAGAATTGGTCCTTTCTGGAATCCTCTAAGCCACAAAGAGGCAGAAATAGATGCTCTAGAGGCAGAAACCAATCCAGGGGTGCCTACAGGGGTTGCCAGTGGCATGGTAACAACCAACGAGGCACGGATACAGCCACCACCACTACAACAACTCAATCACAGTGACTTGGCGGTAGTACCGCCTACCAGGGAACAACTACAAGCACCCTTGGGCGGAAAGCTAACCTTATTTTCAAGAAACTGGCACTGCATTACAAGAGAAAAATGGATTTTGCAAACTATAGACCAAGGTTACAGGTTCCATTTCCATACTCTACCAGAAAAGAGAGGAATGCCAAACCTACCACCTACTCAAAAGACAGAAGCTCTAAAGCAAATATCTCAATTATTAAAAATGAGAGCTGTGGAAAAGGTACCATCTATGGAACAAGGAAAGGGATTTTACTCAAGACTCTTCCTGGTACCAAGGAAAGAAAACAAATGGAGGCCTATTCTAGACCTGTCCGCTTTAAACACATTCCTCATTGTTCCCAAATTCAAAATGCTGACCCTACAGCAGCTTCTTCCCATGCTGGGCAAGGAGTCTTGGCTGGTAACTCTAGATCTCAAGGAGGCATACCTGCACGTCCCCATAAGACCAATTTGCAGAAGATACCTCAGATTTCTTGCAGGATCAGAGCATTATCAATTCTCAGCATTGCCTTTTGGCTTATCTACTGCGCCCAGAGTGTTCACGAAATGCCTGGCATCAGTTATAGCTCATTGCAGACTTCAGGGGATTCAAATCTATCCCTACCTGGACGACTGCCTGATACAAGCGGACAACAAAAACAAACTAGCAGAAGACTTACAAACAGTCATCTACCTGCTGCAAGCCCTGGGATATACAGTCAATACAAAAAAGTCAAGGCTGATTCCATCCCAAAGAATAACCTTTCTGGTGCAGAACTGGACACATCAAAACAAATGGCATTCCTAACTGCAGAAAAGAAAGAACAGCTTCCTCTCTACTTCTTGGCATTAACAAAGCAGAACCATTTGACTGCAAGAAAAGTGCTACAAGCTCTATGCTTCATGGCATCCTGCATAATACTGGTCCCTCATGCCAGGCTGCATATGAGAAAGCTACAGTGGTACCTAAAGAATTTGTGGTCCCAGCACAAGCACAGCCTAGAAACCAAAATTCCAATGATCCCATGCCTGAAACAGGAGTTCCTATGGTGGGCTCAGGCCTGCCAATCAAACACAGGATTGCCCTTCTGCAAAAGTCAACCGAGACAAACCATCACGACAGATGCCTCAGACCTCGGATGGGGGGCACACATGCTGGACAAGTGCATTCAAGGCCTATGGACTCAAGACCAGCTGCATCTGCACATAAATCTAAAAGAAATGATGGCAGTGAAATTGGCAATCCAGGCATTCAGACCTTTTCTCCAAGAAGGCCAGTTGATGATAAGGACAGACAACACCACAGTTATGTGGTACATCAACAAACAGGGAGGCACACACTCATACCCTCTATGCCGGCTGGCACTGGACCTATGGGATGTGGCTCGGAGCTGCAACATTCAGTTACAGGCAATTTATGTACCAGGGAAGGAAAACATTCTAGCAGACATATTAAGCAGAACTACAACAGATGCCCACGAATGGATGCTGCATCCGGACATCTTCAAAACCATCACAAGAAAATGGGGATTACCACAAATAGACTTGTTTGCATCCCCATTCAATCACCAGTTGAAGAAATTCTGCACAAGGACTTACCACCCACTTGCTTGGAAGGTGGACTCCCTTTCTTTCAGTTGGAAAAGCCTGACAGCATACGCATTCCCACCACTTCCTTTGATGCACAAGGTGCTTCTGAAGATCAAAGAGGAACGTCCGAGGATCATTCTGATAGCCCCAAACTGGCCAAGACAACATTGGTATCCGCTGCTGAGGAGCATGTCGAGGGAACAAATATGGACGCTGCCCCTGATCCCATTACTGCTAACACAGAACAACTACAACATCCTGCATCCAAGCCTAAAAACTCTGCAGTTAACTGCCTGGAACATTACATAACAGCAATTAACCCAAATTTATCCCAAAGGGTTAAAGACATAATCCTGGAGGCTCGTAGACCTTCCACAAGAAAGAATTATGCAGCAAAATGGAAAAGATTTCTCATCTGGAGTACTGCAAAGGGGCAAGATGTGACACTGGTGAACATAGCCAACATCCTGGAGTACTTGGTGGAGCTCTACCATACAGGCCTGTCCTATTCTTCCATCAAGATACATGCATCAGCTATTTCAGCAGAATACAGCTTGGATCCTCCTGTCTTCTCGCATCCTCTGCTCAGACAGTTTCTGAGAGGAATTAAAAATGTAAAACCTCCCAGGAAACCTCCATTACCAGCATGGGACTTGAATTTTGTACTAGAAAAACTAACTCTTCCTCCTTTCGAACCAGCAGCAACAGCAGAATTACAATACTTATCCTGGAAGACTGCTTTCCTGCTAGCAATAACTTCAGCAAGAAGGGTTTCTGAACTGCAGGCATTAATGGCAGTGCAACCCTTCCTGATCTTCCATCAAGATAGAGTGTCCATGAGAACAAATCCTACATTTATGCCTAAGGTGGTATCCAGAGTTTCTCTAAATCAGGCTATCCACCTCCCTACATTCTTCCCCAACCCACAGAACAGGGGAGAAAGGCTCTTACATACCTTGGATGTACACAGACAATTACGCTACTATCTGGACAGGACAAAAACCAATAGAAAGACTGACCAGCTTCTGGTAGCATATGCAACAGGGAAGGAAGGAAAACCAATTTCTAAACAGACAATCTCCAAATGGATAGGAAATTGCATTAGATTTTGTTACTCCTACCATGGAAAGAAAACTCCAGAGAACATCAGGCCTCACTCCACAAGGGCTACAGCCACTACCACAGCTTTCTTACGAGGAGTGGCTACCAAAGACATTATAGAGGCTGCTACTTGGACCTCCGTGCATACATTTGCCAAGCATTATAACTTACCTCTATACTCTAGATCCCGTGCTGGTTTTGCCACTGCTGTTTTGCAAGGGATCCTAACTACACCATAATCTTTTCTCATTGGCGCCTCCGCTAGTTTAGCTATGGTATTCTACCCATTTGTAAAGACTGCAGATGCATCCTTGAAGGACATAGTACAGTTTTGTACCTACCATAAATGTAGATGTCCGAGAGGAATGCATCTGCAGTCAGGATTACCCACCCTCCTTCCCCTCTGAGGTACTCCTAGGGTATTTGCCAATCTTCAGCTAGCTTGGGGGGGGATCTATTATGGTGTATTTGTTTGTATATATGTACATACATGCTTATTTTGTGTGTTTGCTCTCTACTATTTGGAAACTTTGGCATTTATCCAAATTTAGCCATCCAAGAGGGCACCTGGCATCTGGGGCAAGCAACACTGAGGAAAATGGCGTCGGCTGATGCCTTTATACCCGAATAACTGCCGCAATGACGTCGGGTGAAGTGCGACACCAGCCGAAGCCAGACCCAGACTTTGGAATCCGGCCGACCGAAGGGCTGCCTGACGACAGGACAACCCATTTGTAAAGACTGCAGATGCATTCCTCTCGGACATCTACATTTATGGTAGGTACAAAACTGTACTTTTTCCATCCTCACCCTCCCTAATTACTGCAGATCTTATCTGTATTTATCTGTAAGTCTAACAATTTAAACGCATCCTCCCAGGCCATTTTTCCTACCCTTGTTACTACCTTGTGGAACCTATAAAAGAACCTGTCTACAGTGAGCCTTAAGCTGCTGGAATAAAACTAACCCTAGCCAAAGATATAACTACAGCAGAACAGGAAAACTAATCATAAGGTATATTTAAGCTAGAAGAGAACAAAACCTTGTAATATAACCAATTTTACTCTTATGCTCAGGTCTAACTGATATTTTTTTGTGGGCTTACCTACCAGCTCTGCTGCCTCCACTCCGTTCACCCTTGCTACGCTCGGGCTCACTCCTCTCCCCTACCCTACCCCCAATTCCTACTCACCCCCACAACTACATTTATACCTAACCAATTCCCATCCTCATTCAACCTACACCCAATCTACATCCTTCCCACCTCTTGCAATTCCAAAATCCAATCACATTCCTAACTAGCCCTGCACATTAAGTCACACCACCCATATTCTTAACAATTAACTATTCCCCTTTAACTATGAAATACTTCCTCCAGCAAATGCTCCTACTACTCTTCCTAGCATTTATTTACCTCACCACCTCCTACAATTACTCTCTACAATACACCCCCTCACCCATAAATCCACATCCATCACCATACCCATCCCACCCAGTTACCCCTAACAATAAGCCCTACCCTATTCAATACTACAGCCATAAGCCATACCCTTCTAAAACATATCAACACCCACCCCAAATCAACTGCAACAAATAAATACATAATAATACTACAAAAGCTAGCAAAACTAATACAAACAAACCAACAACTACTATTAAGGGATGGTGATATCCACCCAAACCCAGGCCCCTATGATACAAATCTCTTAACTAAACCACAGCAGCTCCCTATACTCACGCAAATTAATATCAGGCCAGCAAATAGTCTACTCCTCCTAAATCTAAACAGCAGGAGCTTAAACAATAAAATACATGAACTTCATAGTCTAATCACACAATATCACCCTGACATAATATACTTAACAGAAGCATGGCTAAAACCAACTACCAAAGATACAGAAATCCTGACACATGGATACAGTATCCTCAGACAAGATAGACTGAAAAAGAAGGGTGGTGGCATTGCCTTGCTTTACAAAAATACACTTACTATAGCTAAAACAGAGTTACCAATACCTCCCTTGGAGAAAGCAGGAATACTGTTGACTACTCTCAAGATAGGCAGCAACAAAACTATCAACTTAGTAATAGGTTATATCCCCCCAGGCAATAATATCCCTATCATGGAAGGTTTATAACAATGGCTATCACAAACCTTACCACATGAGACTATTGTAGTAGGGGACTTTAACATTGACTGGCTAACATGCTTTTCCCAAGCTCCCACTAATCATATCAACCTAGCTTCCTTCTCTCAACTAATCAAAGAACCCACTAGGATAACCAACAATAGTAAAAAAGAAACTCTTCTAGACTAGATTTTACTAAATTAAATTCCTTCCTCCTACCTAGCAGGCACACTTCCTGACTCACTAAGCGACCATCAGGCTACCTTCTTACTTAAACACAACTCCCTACACCCCCAAACCCCTATACTCCAAACAATTAGGAACAAAAAACACTTTAACCTATCAAACTTCTTAAATGACCTAAAACTCTACAACTGGTCCCAACTATATTACCTGCATCTAGATGAAGCCATCAATCACTTTAACTCCACATTTCTAGAAATACTAAACAGGCATGCTCCAGAAAGAACTACAAGAGTTAGGACCAAAGCAGTTCCATGGTTAACTAGGGAAACAAGACAAAAAAATAACAGAAAGGAACAGAGCCTGGAAAATCTGGAGATCCAACAAAACTCCAAGTACACAGCAAGCCTACCAACAGATTAGAAATCTAACCAAAAAATTAGTCAAGCAAGATAAAAGAAATTACTTTATCAACCACCAAAATCAACACATGAACAACCCAAAAAAATTCTGGGCAGGATTAAACAGGTTACTATGCCCTGGAAAAATCACCACTCCACCCCCAACAACTGGGTTAATGAAAGAAAACATAGCTGAATCATTCAATACTTTATTTACTGAGACCATTCTTGCCCTTTCACAAAAACAAACTGATACCAAAACCACTACTATTAACCCCAAACCTAATAATAACCCAACTTTTAAGCTTCAATCCACCTCAAACACCTACATAAGAAAATTACTCTCTCAATTAAAACCAACAACACTAGGCGTAGACTCCCTCCCCAACAAATTCTTAAAACTGGCAGCATCTGAAATAGCCATACCAGTCTCTATCCTAATAAACAGATCCATCTCTGAAAGCTCAGTACTCCTGATCTGGAAAATGGCCTATATTATACCCCTTCATAAAGGGGGCAATTCTTATGATATATCTAACTACAGGCCAAATAGCTATCCTATCCCCACTTGCTAAAATACTGGAGAAATGTATTCACAAACAATTAATGACTCACCTTATTAAGTAAGATCTTATATCCAAAACCCAACACGGGTTCCACTCAGGTCATAGCACAACCACTGCCCTGCTAGCATTCACTGATACCATTAACCAGAACAGAAATAATGGCAAATTTTCTGAAGCCCTTTTCCTAGACCTATCAAAGGCATTTGACATGGTTAATCATGAAAAATTATTCTCCCAACTTTCTATCTTAGGCCTAGATAAATTGGCAATCTCCTGGTTTAAGAACTACCTCAGCAATAGACAACAGGCAGTACTATGGAACAATAACTTGTCTCCACTCTTACCTGTGACACTTGGTGTACCTCAGGGATCCATACTGGGCCCCCTACTATTCTTAATTTTTACTAACAGTCTCCACTCAGCTGTAAATAGTTCAAACCTCATCCAATATGCTGAAGTCTCTACTATAATATGCAGTGCTCCTACCCTAGCAGAGCTACACAAAAACACCCAGGAAAATTTTCACTCAGTCGAAACCTGGCTTACTGAGAATGCCTTGATACTCAACCCCAAAAAAACTAAACTCCTCATATTTCATCCTTCAATCACTACTACCCCCACCTCCTCCTTTACTATCCACTCAATAAGCAATACCCCTATCTCATCTGACTACCAGACAAAGCTTCTAAGTATCACTATTGATAACAAGCTCAAATTTGATGTACATATTAATCTGGCCATAAAAAATACTAACAAAAAGCTGGGAAGTCTCTACAAGCACAAATCATTCCAGACTCACAATGCTAGAACTACAATAGCACAAACACACCTTCTCTCAACTCTACTGTATGCATCACCAATCTTCACCAACCTATCCAAAACAGAAACCAATAAACTGACCTCCTGCTATAATCAGATAGCCAAATTTGGCAACAACAGTTCCTTTAGAACACATCACTGCCAAAATCTAAAACAATTGGGTTGGCTTGAACTACCAAACCTACTAAACTATAACCAGCTGATTATCACACACAAGCTACTCTATCATCCAAGCACATCTTCATTAAGAAACATAATCCAACAGTACTCCTGTCCTAGGCAACGCTGCTCCACTAATAAATTACTGTTAGCAGATGTCCTTCAAGAATGCAACTGCAGTCATAACATATGGGTTGTCCTGCCTCAGGCAGCCCTCGGTCGGCCGGATTCCAAAGTCTGGGTCCAACGTCGGCTGATGTCGCATTTCTCTCCGACGTCAGAGCGGCTGGAGTACATAAGCATCAGCCGACGCCATTTTCTTCAGTCTTTCTTGCCGCGCGGTGCCCGAAGCAGAAGCAGTTCGCAAGTGCCGGTCGGTCAGCTCCTGTATTCTTCGAATCCGAAGTCATCAAAAGCTAAGTACCCCGTTGGGGACCTTTCTTGCCTCAGCCGATGTCAGAAATTACTGAAAAAGTTAACAATTGTCTGTCTTGTGGTAAACAAATACCTCATAAGGATTTCCACTCTTACTGTCTTCCTTGCCTTGGCCCAGACCACGACGTCTCGGCCTGTGTCGCCTGTGCTCGCTTCAATAAGCGCACTCTTAGGCGCCGGGCGGAGTTCGCTGAAGACTTTTTCGGCGATAAATTTGCTTATACAATGCCGTCGGAACTTCCGACATCGCAGACTCCTAAGAAACGAAAAGACCGGGACCGACATCCTTGGCCCGCGTCTTCCACCGACTCCACACCAAAACCTACCGCGAGTGCTCCGGTTCCCCCTGAGACGGTTATTTCACCGCTCCGAACTGAAGACACCGCATTGCCAACACCTCCGATACCGGAGGACACACCGACGCCAGTTATAGATTTTCCTCCGGATACTGAAACCGAGGAAATACCCGAGACCATTGCTGTAGATAAGGTCACTCCTGCACGTGGAGCTGCTAGGCCTCCTATGGCCATGTCTATTAAGGCCTACACACATGCTAAGGCAGCCAGCAAGACCAAGCACCTTACTGCTAAGGCCTTACCTCAGCCTACTCCTGAAACACAAATCATGACTATGGCCGCAGACTTAATTTCCATGATTAGAGGTTCACAGGCCCATCCTGAGAGAGGATCCCAGCCTCCTCCTGATACGAGGCCCCGGGTTGAACCCTCTGACCCTATCCCTTCAGATGAAGATTCTGAGGACTCTGTTCACTCCGATGGCCAGGAAGAGCCCTTCCAGACCTATGAGGACTCGGATGCAGAGGATTCCATCCCCTCGGCCTCCCCTCCTGAGGATATTTCTTTTGGGGAAGTTCTGCATACCACGAGGGAACATTTTAAGTGGCAAGGCCAGGAATATTCTGATTCTAGAAAGCACCTTTGAACCTTCCTTAAAAAGCCCCAACACAGGCCCCTGGCTATACCTCCTGTGCTTGATGTTTTGGATGACCTATACTCTGACTCCAGTGTTACCCCGGATACTCTTCCTCCTGCCCCAGCCAAGCCAGACAGATATTATAGGGTCCCAGAAACACATTCTCATTTCTTTAGGGCCCATGCTGTTGATTTAGAAACTATTTCTTAGGGACCTAAAGGGGTTTCAGCATCCACCTCCAAAAATCCCTTGCCTTCCAACAGGGAAGCTAGGTCATTAGAGATGGGGAAAAAGGTCTACACCTCCACTACTTTATCTATGAGAGCTCTGAATTGCCTCTTTCATATGTTTCAATATCAGGATTACCTGTTAGATGATTTACAGAAAACATTGGCCTCTCCTGAACCTTTAGACAGGAAGTCTTTGCAGGAAGCTGTACATAATTCTCAGCAAGTCAGCAATCACTTTCTGCAGTGTGGATATGATGCATTGAAAGCTTCATGTAGGGCAGCTATGACAGGGCGGTCATTCGTGAACATGCATGGTTAAAAGAACAACCTCTACCAGATCATGTTAAGGCAAAACTTCTTGATGCACCTTTGGAAAAGAACAAGCTTTTTGGTACTAATGCTAAAGATGTGTTAAAGTCCATCGAGGAAAAAGCAAAATCAGTTCAGACGGTCAAAGATTTCCTCCAGGTTCAGCCACCCAGATTCAGCAGGAGTTGGCCTTCTAAAAACTGGTCCTTTCCTAATCCTGAAAGATTTCAAAGGGGTAAAAACAGGCGTGGCCGAGGAAGAGGACAATACAGAGGTTCTTACAGGGGACGACAATGGCAACCAGCAAACCAAAGAAGTGACACAGGGGTCTCCCCTGCCCCACAGGGACAATCTCAATGATTTTCATCTACTTCCGCTGACCAAGGAACAAATAGAAGCTCCCTTGGGCGGAAAATTATCTCTGTTTTCAGACAATTGGCACAGATTGACAAAGGACAAATGGATTTTGGACATTATAGACCAAGGTTACAGGTTCCACTTTCATACCTTACCAAGAAAACAAGGCATGCCAAACCTACCACAAAACCAGAGGGCAGAGTCTATCAAGCAAATTTCTCTGCTTGCTCAGATCAAAGCAATAGAAAGAGTTCCACAACAAGAACAAGGCCAGGGGTTTTACTCAAGACTGTTCCTTGTTCCAAGAAAAGAAACTCAATGGAGACCAATGCTGGATTTGTCCGCATTAAACACTTTTCTCATAGTACCAAAGTTCAAAATGCTGACTCTACAGCAACTCCTTCCCATGCTGGGCAAGGGGTCTTGGCTGATTACTCTGGACCTCAAGGAGGCATACCTGCATGTCCCTATCAGACACAGCTGCAGAATATACCTCAGATTTCTTGCAGGGCCAGAGCATTATCAATTCTCAGCATTGCCATTTGGCTTATCTACTGTGCCCAGAGTATTTACAAAATGCCTGGCTTCAGTAATTGCTCATTGCAGGCTCCAGGGGATCCAAATTTACCCATACCTGGACGACTGCCTCATACAAGCGGACGACAAATTGATTTTGACAAAAAACGAACTATGTCATACAATTGCTACAGGCTCTGGGATACACAGTCAACTTCCAATAGTCAAGACTTCAGCCATCCCAGCAAATAACCTTCTTAGGAGCCAATCTAGACACAGCCTCTCAAATGGCTTACCTGACAGAAGACAAGCAAGAGAAGTTAACTCGTTATTTCAAAGGTTTGGCAAAACTCACCCAGATGACTGCAAGGGGATTCCTACAGGCCCTGGGTTACATGGCATCCTGCATTCTCCTGGTTCCATTAGCAAGACTACAAATGAGAAAGCTTCAATGGTACCTAAAAAGCCTATGGTCTCAGCACAGCAACAACCTAGAGACAACCATACCGCTCATTCCATGCCTACAAAAGGAATTCCTATGGTGGGCCTCGGTAAGCCAGGCAAACACAGGTATGTCATTCAAAAAACCTCAGATAACACAGACCATGACCACAGACGCCTCAGACCTTGGATGGGGGGCGCACATGGAGGGCAGATGTATACAAGGACAATGGTCTCCAAAGGAAATACATTTGCATATAAACCAAAAGGAAATGCTGGCAGTAATGCATGCCATCGAGGCCTTTCAACAACAACTTCAGCAAGGCCATCTACTGATACGGACAGACAACACCACTGTGATGTGGTACATAAACAAGCAAGGGGGCACCCATTCCTACCCCCTTTGCAGACTGACAATGAATCTTTGGGAAAAATCACTGAGCCTAAACATACAGTTGCAATCCCAGTTTGTTCCAGGCAAAGACAATGTGCTGGCAGACAGCCTAAGCAGGAATTTCATAGATCCACACGAGTGGAGGTTTACATCCGAAAATCTTCACACAACTCACCTCGACATGGGGCAGGCCAGAAGTAGACCTATTTACCTCCCACCTCAACCATCATCTACAAAAATTCTGTTCAAGGACATACCATCCACAAGCTTGGAAAATACATGCTCTTTCATTCAACTGGAACTTTCTAAAAATCTATGCATTCCCACCTCTGCCACTGATGACCACAGTATTACTAAAGATCAAAGCAGAGAGGCCCAAGGGGATCCTAATAGCTCCAGACTGGCCAAGACAACACTGGTACCCACTACTATGGTGCATATGTCACAACAAAAAGTGGGCCCTTCCCCAATGGCCCCTACGTTTGACTCAACACAACTTCAAAACAGTGCATCCAAACCTTCAGACACTGCAGCTAACAGCCTGGGAGATCCCATGAATAACCTCAATCTATCTCTCTCCAAGGAAGTTCAGCGGATATTAACAGAAGCTTGAAGACCATCCACCAGAAAGGTTTACTTAGCAAAATGGAAGAGATTCAGCATTTGGAATACCAGCAAGGGACATGATGCATCGTTATTGAATATCCCACTCATCCTGGAATATTTGGCAGATATGCTACAGAATGGACTCTCATATTCTTCCATAAAGATACATGCTTCAGCTATCTCAGCTAGATATAACACTGATCCGCCTGT
>NC_056736.1:577963314-577970814 GCF_019279795.1 Protopterus annectens | reverse complement strand
AAACAAGTATTGCATGATATTGCTAAAAAACTAGACTGTGCAGACAGATCTGTTCATGATAAAGAAATTATTAATAATACACAGTTTTCATTATATCCAGATGTAAAGCAGTTATGTCCTGTTAGTACATTAATTTCTGAATTACAACAGCAATCAAATCTGTTATTGACAGAGTCCCCTGTAGATCTTGTAACTCCTTTAAAAATTATGTACAAGCATGGAATGATGCCACGGCTACACATACAGATGAGGACAGAACCATGGTTTATGACACATTGTCAGAAGACTTTAATACGTTTTAAAAGAGAAACAAAATGAATTTAAAATGTTCAAAACTGACATTCAAGATCTCTGTCAAAAGTGCATAGGAGCTCTGCAGTCAACAGAGGAATCCAATAACAGGTATCATATATCCCTTAAACACTTACAGGTAGAAATGACAGACCTTAAACAGCATCTGAAGGAAAAGGAAGAAGAATTAGATGAATTAACAGAGACTAACCTCCAAAATACTATTTTGATATCCCAGCTTAAAGAAGAGTTAAACACAAAACCAGTCCAAATTATAGAACAGGGACAGGGAACCACTACAGATTTATATACAGTCTAGCTTATTACAGAGTTTACCACAGTGGAATGATAAAAAAGGCATATTTTATAACATGCTTACATTTGAAGAATGGGTGGCATATACAGCAGGATCAGATATATGGACAGATGCATTACTTAGATGTTTCTGGATTTTCATTCCCAAATGTTTTAAAACTTTCATACAATTAAAGCAAGATGATTATCAGTTAAACACTAAAGCAGGACGTATGACAGCCGTTTTAATGCATTTACACAAGGGCAGCCTCTCACAGCCAAATTATTAGATAATTTTAAAATTACTATCACAGATAAATTAATGGAACAAAGTGATCATTTTAGACTTGCATTTCAAATCATATATAAAAAAACAGACAGAGACATGGGAAAAAGAGACATACAAAAACAGTTAATACATTGCTTCTTAGAACAAGTCAAAGGGGTTCCAGGGGATATTAAATGTATCTACGAAGAAAATTCTGATACCCTCACTGATTTGGTACAAAAACTAATGAGGGGACGGACTATGGCCGATGATGGGACTTTATACTCACACCATATCTTTGCATGTGAAGATAATAGTGAGCCATTTGAAGTAATTGGTGAAGGCAAAGATGGTGTGACCAACCACCAGCTGAAAGAGCTGTGTCAGCACCACCAGCTCCTGCCTCTATGCTTGTAGTACCAGGATCAAGCACAGGTAATGAGCAAAAGGCACCAACATGCTTCTTTTGTAAAAAAATAGGACACGTTAAGCAAAATTGTGATCATTACAAAGCCTGGCGCAAAAAGAAGGAAGAACAGGGAGTGTTTCCAAAAAGAGAGCAAACAAATTTACAAGAAAAGTCAGAAAAGCAAGATCATGTACAAAAACCTTACAATATTAGTAAAAACAGTTATAAGAGCCATCAATATACAGGAAAAGGGAAAGTATGCCCGGTAGATTTTGAAACAGTTTCACCTGTAAATCCGAAACATTTGATAGAACAGGCAGAAGGAATAGCTAGGCAACAGTTAAAAAAAGAGATTGAAAAACCTAAATATGTAGATCATTCAGACACAGAAGAAGATGACAAAAACATGAGGTGTGTCATATTGCATTTGATAATAAAGGAGAGGATGAGTGGATTTCCTTACAATAGGGATGTGCCCCCCCCCCCCACTCTGGTATCTTTCCTGACTACCTTTAAAAAGGGTCGAGATGGATGACCACTGATTTATATTTGGGTAGAGGGGTCACTGTGGAAAAATGTCTTAATAGACACAGGAGCAGCAGTATCTGTCACAAACAGACAGTTACCAGTAAATCCTATAAAAAAGGTTTGTATTTCAGCATTTAATGGCACAGGATGCTATGCAGTGAGTAGCCAAAATGTGGACATAAAGTTTAGTCAAGAGGGACAAATATGGAAGGGTGCATTTTTAATGCATCCATCTTGCACAAATACCATTATTGGTATGGACATTCTAGGACCTTTAGGCATAGTAATTGATTTACCTAATGAAATTCTGTGGATGGGAGACAAACAACAAAGAGAGGAAGAGCAAAATACAGGTTGCTATGCAATCTCTACCTGACAAACCTGAAAACCTACAGGCTATATAAATACAGACAGTGAGGATGTATGGAAGCATTTACAACAGCAATTCCCAAATCTATGGTCCAAGGGTCCCAGTGATTGTGGGAAACTAGAAAGCCCAGTAGGAATAGGAAGTGATCAGGACTATATACCACCTTTTCAAAAACAATATCCTATTCCTAGGAAGCAGAAGAACATATGGAAAAATGTATTGCAGAATGGGAAAGAGAAGGGATTATACAAAAAGGCAACAGTCCTACAAATTCACCAATCTGGCCAGTTAAGAAAAAAGATGGTAGTTATCATCTTGTTATTGATTTACGAAAGGTTAATCAATATACCACTCCTAGAGCACACTTGATTCCAGGAGTCCCAGAGTTGGCTGCACATATTAAGCCACAAAGTAAGTGGTTTACAGTAATAGATTTAGCAAATGTTTTTTTTGCAGTGCCACTCAGGAAAAAAGATTGGCCAAGATTTGCCTTTACATTTAAAAATCAGCAATATGTTATGACAAGGTTACCACAAGGGTTTCAAAACAGTCCAGTTATTTTTCATCAGACAGTAGGATCCATTCTACAACATTTGGAAAAGGATGATTCAGTAATACATTACATTGATGATATTTTAATTCAGTCAGAAACAGTAGAGGGGCATGTACAGCTTCTTAAGAGAGTTTTTCATACTCTACAGCAAGCAGGGTTTAAGGTTAAAAGTGAAAAAATTCAGTTTATGACACAAAAAGTTAAGTTTCTAGGTACTATTATAAAACCAACAGGAAGATCTCCTTGCCCTGTACGTGTACAAGGCATTTTACAAATGGAAAAGCCACTGACTATAGCAGACTTACATAAATTCATGGGAATCATGAATTACAATAGGGAATTTATAGAGGATTATGCAGCCGTGGCTGCTCCCCTATACAAAATGTTACATGAACAAAAGAACTCCACCTTTTTAGAGTGGGGATCTCATGAAGAGGGGGCATTTTCACAGATAAAAATAAAACTAGCACAAGCTACAGAACTAATAGCACCCACTCCAAGGTTACCATTTGTGTTACAAGCAGCAGCAGGAAAAAACACTGTCTGTGGTACTACTACAGGAATGGCCACATGGTAGTGACAACAGAATGGAAAAACATTACGCCCAGTCACTTTCTTTAGCAGAAAGATGACTCCAGTGGAATTGGGTTACCATCCATGTATACAGCAGTTATTAGCCATTTACTGGGGTATTAAACAAACTGAATATTTGACCGTATTTTCCAGCATTATAGTACAAACACCACATCAAGCTGTAAAAGCTTTGATAGACAGTTTTGAAATGAATAAAATTACAGATGGTATTAGTCAGGCAGTCTTTGCAAAATGGATGGCACTTTTGGGAATGAAAACTGTTACTATACAGACAGGGATAAATACCATTTGTCAAACCATATGGGATATGAAGGAAAACAGCATAACTGTTTAGAAAAGATAATGTCACCTGTGGTGCAATTTTAGCATCTGATTTTGATCACTTTAAGCCATCCATCTTTGTGGATGGAGCACGATATTGGGACCAAGGCAGATACTGGACAGGATTTGCCATAGTTCCAGAGAATCCACAATTGGGTTCTCCTGAACTAATCAAGTTACCAGGGCATATGTCAGCTCAAAGAGCTGAACTGGAGGCAGTATTGTATGTGCTAAAGTATTACAATCCTATTAACATTTTTCAGATAGTGCTTATGTAGTAAATTCTTTAAGACTACATATGGAAACCTGGGTAAGACGAGGATTTGTGGATAGTGTAGGTAAACCATTACGGCATGCTGAAGTATTAAAAGACATATATAAAGTTATAACAATGTCAAAACAACAAGGACAGTATAGCATCTTAAAAGTAAAAGCACATCAAAAGCCAACCAGTGAAACTTACAGATTAAATGTGTTAGCTGATACCTTGGCCAAACAAGCAGCACAAAATGGAAAAGAACTTCCAGAATATGAGTATGCCAGTGTAGAAGTTAGTGTCTTAAAAGAGTTAGATAAAGAGTCAATAGAAAAAGACCTTGTAAATATACAAAAGCAACAGGGCTTAAAAGAAGAAACCGCTCAATGCAGATTAGCAGGTGTACTACCAAAGGAGTACTATGCATACACGACCTCCAAAGGGTTACAGTTGCCATATGTACCATTTCAGTTGGCACGCCAGTTGGTCAAGTTAAATCACCAAATACTGGGCCATATAGGAACTGATAAGTTATGGGCAGTTGTAAAAGAAAAGTATTGGAACCCAAATTTAAAAAAGGTCTGCAAACTGATTATAGAAGAATGTTTAATCTGTCTTCAGGTAAATGCTAAAAGCAAAAGGCCTCAGTTACATCGAGTACAGCCAGCGGATGGGCCATGGTATGCAGTTCAAATAGATTATGCAGGTCCATTACCAACAACAAAGGAGGTTACAGATATCTACTAGTAGTAGTGGACGTCTTTTCAAAATGGGTAGAAGCAATTCCTACCAAAACCATGACAGCAAAGGCAACAGCAGAAGCCTTATGGAAAAATATTTTCTGTCATTGGGGATGGCCACGGGTTATAGAGTCAGACAATGGCCCACAGTTTGTTAGTGATCTCATTAAACAAATGTGTAATTTGTTAGGCATACAGCAAAGGTTTCATGTACCATACCATCCACAATCTAATGGCATTTTGATTCGGACGTTAAAAGAACGCCTAAAAAAGGCATGCTTGGAAAAGGGCAATACATGGGTACATCATCTGCCTGGTATTTTAATGGGTATTCGAGCAACACCAAACAGCAAAACAGGTATTTCCCCATATGAAATAATGACAGGCCGCAAAATGCCCATACAATTACCATTTGATCCAGATTTACCTAATGGTAGGCCCATGCTAGAAATTAGCAAACATCAGGAATGGCTAAAACAACTTACTAGTATATGTGACTATAATGCAAGGGAGCAAGCGTTCCATCTATGGAAAAAGGTGCCAATAATACCAGCTGAAGAAAACCTTCCCTGTGGAACCAAAGTATTGGTAAATCATTCCAAATGGAAGGACCATGGGCTAGCAATTGGCAAGGCCCTTTGAAGTAGTGGAACAAATTGGACCATTAGTGTACAAAATCAAAGGAAAAAGAAAAACAGAACAATGTTGGTACATAAAGATCAACTAAGAATGATAAAAATAGTGAACAATGTAAATCTGATTAAATGTATTCTTTTGTAGGTTTCAACAGAGAAAACCCTAATGAAATTGACATGGTTTAAAGTGCATCCTTTTGGAAATCCAGTTTCGGATGACCAAAGGCAAAATGATTCAACAATGGAATTTCTATTTAAAGGATGGTTTTAAATTGATAATAGCTATTATACTAACTATTATTGTATTGCTTAGTATTAAATTATACTTACAACCTGTTAATCAAACTGTAAAGTTACATAAGAGAGAGAGTAAAGAAATGTGGAAAAATGAACAAGACTGGTCACCATCTTTTAACACTTTCTTAGCAAGACAATGTTGGTATGCAAAAAGCATGAATGTTTCTAATTGTTGGGTATGTAGTTTAATACAAAAAATAACAGGGGTAATGCCTCTAATACCTATTCCACTAAATTCTCTTAGTAGTTGGAGAGTATTAATAAATGAAACAGGAGATCAAGTTATAAATGTACAATTACGTAAAGCAAGAGTACAGTTATCTGCTATAGTACAGGGGATCACATGTTTTCAACAAAATGGAACTGTTCCATTGGGTAATAGCAATTGTATTCAAACAATTGAAATGATAAATTTTCACAACCACATACCAGTACGTGGAGTATTTTCACATGGTTTTCCTATTTTAATACCAATTAAGGGTCAGTTAATATTAAGTGACACAGCACAGCAGTATTTCACTTTTCACAAAATGACAAAAATGACTGTAAAACTAATATTACATGTTGGAGAAGTAAAACAGATAAAAACTTTACAGTTGTACATGATAAAACTCCTACTATGGGGCAAGTAAATGGCAGTCTGGTAAATAGCAGTGTTGCTCTATCAGATGGGTTATATTACATCTGTGGTAAATATGCTTATAAATGGTTACCAAAGGGATGGGATGGCACCTGTTATATAGGATTAGTGGTACCAGCAATGCATCATGTAAAAGAGTTACCAAAAGGAAACATTAGGAATACAAAAAAGAAAAGGGATATATTACCTGTAATTGAAAGTCCAGAAAATCCAGTAGACACCTTAGATACATCACGATATATCATCAAAATCTTGATTATATTAAATTAAAAGATATGGATTTAGGAGATGATGTAATCTCTGGAGCAGGTATTTTCCTTGGTAATGGGCTGCAAAAGCCATCTGGGAACTGAGAAAACTATCTAAACTAGTTGAGGTATTGGCAAATGCCACTTTCAATGCAGTCCTTGACATTACTGTCGAAATGACAGCAGTACGAACTATGGTTTTGCAAAATCGAATGGCATTAGATTACATATTAGCATCACAAGGGGGTACATGTGCTTTAATAGGAGAACAGTGTTGTACATTTATTCCAGACAAAACAGAATCTGTAAAAGCACATTTAGAAGTGATTGCACAAGTGTCTCAACATACTAGAAAAAAATGGAATGATGACTGGAGTGAATGGTTTAGTAATCTATTTACAGGATGGACAGGAAAAATCACTGTATTTTTAATTTCTTTTATTGTTATTGTAATGCTTGGTTGCATATTATTTACATGTATTAAAGTCTGCTTACCAAAAGCTAGTCAAGTTACTGTTGTTAATTGTCATAATGAAAAGTATTACCAAATAATGCTGAATTTATTTCTCTAGTTTAAAATAAAAAGACGGAATTGTTAGAGTGTGCTCAACAATATACTAAGGTTGAAAGTAATTTTGCTGCAATTATGCAACATAAATAATGTATAAGATAAAGCTTGCTTAAATGTAGAAATAGAGTTTAGTAATATGTAATCAGCATCCATACTAAATTACCATGGCTTGGAAAAGGAATCTGCTGAATGGACATTTTTCCCTTACAGACTCAAAACAGGATGTATGCAAGAGCAAAAATACAAAATCTGCTTTTAAAGAATGGACACTTTTCCCTTACAGACTCAAAACAGGATGTATGCAAGAGCAAAAATACAAAATCTGCTTTTAAAGAATGGACATTATTCCCTTACTGACTCAAAACAGGATGTATGCAAGAACAAAAATGCAAAATCTGCTTTTTAAGAACAATGACATGTTATTCTGCATGGAAAAACAGGATGACAGATGTTTTTATACAAAGATCCAAATAAAATACAGGATG
>NC_056736.1:577748314-577958314 GCF_019279795.1 Protopterus annectens | reverse complement strand
AAACCTAAGGGAAATGCTGCTCAACACCAGAAGTCTAAAAGTACAGTTTTGTACCTACCATAAATGTAGATGTCCGATAGGTATGCATCTGCAGTCATCACATATGGGTTGTCCTGCCTCAGGCAGCCCTTCGTTTGGCCGGATTCCAAAGTCTGGGTCCGGCGTTGGCTGATGTCGCATTTTCCCCGACGTCAGAGCGTCTGGGGTATAAAAGCATCAGCTGACGCCATCTTCCTCAGTTTTTCTTGCCCCAGATGCCAGGTGCCCTCTAAGGAAGGCTAAATTTGGAGAGATGCATTAAAAAATCCAAACATGCACAATAATATAAAAACAAATACACCATAATAGATCCCCCAGCTAGCTATAAGAGGGGTAAGTACCCAAGAAATACCACAGAGGGGAAGGAGGGAGGGTAAACCTGACTGCAGATGCATACCTATCGGACATCTACATTTATGGTAGGTACAAAACTGTACTATGTCTTTCAAGGATGCATCTGCAGTCATCACATGTGGGTAGAATACCATAGCCAATCTGGGGGGGGAGGAACTATGTAAAGGATGGTGTAGCTAAAATGCCCTGCAGGACTGCCGTAGCAAAGCCTGCTTTGGATCTGGAATATAAAGTAAATTGTAATGCTTGGCAAATGTATGCATGGAGCTCCATGTGGCAGCTTCTAAAATGTCCTTGGTAGCCACCCCTCTTAAGAAGGCTGTGGAGGTGGCTGTGGCTCTCGTGGAATGAGGTCTAATATTAGCTGGCACAGTTTTTCCATGAAAGGAGTAACAAAAACGAATGCAATTCCCTATCCATTTTGAAATTGTCTGTTTGGAAATTGGTTTTCCTTGTGTACCAGCAGCATATGCTACCAACAGCTGGTCAGTTTTTCTGTAACCTTTAGTTCTGTCCAAGTAGTAGCGCAACTGTCTGTGTATGTCCAGGGTGTGCAGAAGTTTCTCCCCTTTGTTTTGTTTTGTGGATTTGGAAAGAAGGTAGGCAAGTGAATAGCTTGATTTAATGAAACCCTGGATACTACCTTTGGCATAAATGTAGGATTGGTTCTCAATGAAACTCTGTCCTGATGAAAAATAAGGAATGGCTGTACTGCCATAAGGGCCTGTAACTCAGATACTCTTCTTGCTGAGGTTATGGCCAGAAGGAAAGCAGTCTTCCAAGACAGGAACTGTAGTTCTGCAGATGCTGCTGGTTCAAAGGGAGGCAGTGCTAGTTTTTCCAACACGAAGTTAAGGTCCCAAGTAGGTAGAGGTGGTTTCCTTGGAGGATTGATGTTTTTGATTCCTCTTAGAAACTGTCTTAGGAGAGGACGAGAGAAGACAGGTGGATCAGTATTGTACTCTGCTGAAATTGCTGAAGCATGAATTTTAATGGAAGAGTAAGACAGACCATTGTGGAACATTTCTGCCAAGTATTCCAGGATATGTGCCATGTTCATCACTGTCACATCTAGACCCTTTGTGGTGTTCCAAATGTGAAATAATTTCCATTTTGCTGAATATGCCTTTCTTGTGGAAGGCCAGCGAGCTTCCATAATAATATCTTTCACTCTCTGGGATAGCTTGTCCTGAGGAGGAGTCAAGGTATTTTCCAGGCTGTTAGTTGCAAGGTTTTCAGGTTGGAATGCAGAGTTTTATAATTGTGCTGTGTCAGTAGAAGTGGCCATAGAGGAAGAGGCCATGGTTTTGTGCATGACAGGCTCTTTAACAGTGGGTAACAGTGCTGTCTTGGCCAGTCCGGAGCTATCAGAATCACTTTTGGCTGCTCTGTCCTGATCTTCAGTAAAACCTTGGTCATTAATGGGAGAGGTGGAAATGCATACACTGTTAGAGTTCTCCAGCTGAAAGAGAGGGCGTCCACTTTCCATGCTTGTGGGTGGTATGTCCTTGAGCAGAATTTCTTCAGTTGATGATTGTGGGGGGAGGCAAAAAGATCTAAGTCCGGCCTCCCCCATGATTGTGTTATCTGTAGAAAGATGTCTGGGTGCAGCATCCATTCGTGTGCATCCATGATATTTCTGCTTAAGCTGTCCGCCAGTATATTGTCTTTCCCTGGCACAAACTGGGATTGTAGCTGTATATTGAGTTTCAAGGAAAGTTCCCATAGATTCATTGCCAGCCTGCAAAGAGGATAGGAATGGGTGCCTCCTTGCTTGTTTATGTACCATATAACCGTGGTGTTGTCTGTCCTTATTAGCAGATGGCCATGATGCAGAAAGGGTTTGAAGGCTTCAACTGCATTTATCACTGCCAGCATTTCCTTTTGGTTTATGTGCATGCGTAGCTCTTTTTGCGACCATAGACCCTGAATGCATCTGCCCTCCATGTGCGCTCCCCATCCGTGGTCTGAAGCGTCTGTTGTAATGGTTTGGCTGGCTATTGGTTTGCTGAAAGGCAGACCCCTGTTTTACTGGCTTGCTTGAGCCCACCACAGAAATTCCTTTTGAAGGCATGGAATGAGTGGTATCAAAGTTTCCAGGCTGTGATTGTGCTGAGTCCATAAACTCCTTAGGTACCATTGTAGTTTCCTCATATGTAGTCTTGCTTGCGGAATCAGAAGGATGCAAGAAGCCATGTAACCCAGGGCCTGCAGGATTTTCCTTGCAGTCAGCTGGGTTTGTCTTGTCAGGTTTTTGAAGTAATCTGGTAGTTGATTTTGTTTTTCTTCTGTGAGGAAGGCCATTTGGGAGGTTGTATCTAGATATGCACCCAGAAAGGTTATTCTTTGGGATGGAACAAGTCTTGATTTGTGAAAGTTGACTGTATATCCCAAGGCCTGAAGTAGGTGGATGGCATAATTCAAGTGTTTTACCAAAGTTTGTTGGCTGTCCACTTATATAAGGCAGTCATCCAGATATGGGTATATTTGAATCCCCTGAAGTCTGCAGTGTGCAATTACTGATGCCAGGCATTTTGTGAATACTCTGGGTGCAGTAGATAAGCCAAAGGGCAATGCTGAGAATTGATAATGCTCTGACCCTGCAAGAAATCTGAGGTGTCTTCTGCAACTTTGTCTGATAGGGACATGCAGGTATGCCTCCTTGAGGTCTAGAGTTACCAGCTGAGACCCCTTGCCCAGCATGGGAAGGAGCTGCTGTAGAGTCAGCATTTTGAATTTTGGCACAATGAGATAAGTATTCAGTGCGGACAAGTCGAGAATAGGCCTCCATTGTTTTTCTTTTCTTGGAACAAGGAATAGTCTGGAATAAAATCCTTGGCCTTGTTCTGAGAGAGGAACCTTTTCTATAGCTTTCATTTGCATTAAGCTGGAAATTTGTTTCAAAGCCTCTGCCCTTTGATTCGGTGGCAGGTCTGGCATGCCCTTTCTTTTTGGTAATGTGTGGAAATGAAACCTGTATCCTTTGTCTATTATTTCTAGTGTCCATTTGTCCCTTGTAATACTGTGCCAATTTTCTGAGAATAAAGAAAGCTTTCCGCCCAAAGGTGCTTCTAACTGAGCCCTGGTTGGCGGTGTCAAAGTAAAGTCATTGAGCCTGTCCTTGTGCAGCAGTTGAAGGTCCTGCATTACCTCTCTGGTTGGGAGGCTGCCATTGACGTCCTCTGTAGGAGCCTCTAGCTTGCCCTCTACCTCTGGCACGCCTGTTCTTGCCTCTCTGAAACCTCTCTGTGTCTGGAAAGGACCAATTCTTGGAAGGCCAATTCCTGCTGAATCTTGGTGGTTGTACTTAGAGAAAATCCTTGACTGTTTGTACGGATTTTGCCTTTTCTTCAAATTTCTTTAGGACCTCCTGAGCCGTGGAGCCAAATAACTTTTGCTTTTCCAGAGGAGCATCCAGCAGCTTTGCTTTAACATGGTCTGGCAGAGATTGTTCCTTCAGCCAAGCATGCCTACGTATGACTGCCAGTCATAGCTGACCTACATGAAGCTTCCAATGCATCATAACCACATTGCAAGAAATGGTTACTAACCTGTTGTGAGTTATGTACCAGATCCTGAAGTGACTTGCAGTCTAGGGGATCAGGTGAAGACAGTTTTTTATGCAATTCATCTAACAAATACTCTTGGTACTGTATCATATGAAATTGACAATTTAATGCCCTCATAGAAAGAGTAGCAGAAGTATACACTTTTTTACTCCATCTCTCTAAAGCTCTGGACTCCCTTTCAGAGGGGACAGGATTTTTAGCAGAGGCAGCTGCAACCCCTTTAGGGCCCTAGGAAATAGTTTCTGGATCAGCAGAGTGGGCCTTGTAAAGGTAAAGATGTGAGTTCGGGACCCTGTAGTACCTATCGGGTTTGGCAGGAGCCGGAGGGAGAGAATCAGGGGTTGTACTAGAGTCAGAGTACACATCATCATTGACATTCAAAACAGGAGGAATAGCTAAAGGCCTATGCTGAAGCAAATAAAAGGTCCTTAATCTTTTCCTGGAATCAGAGAATTCCTGGCCCTGCCATTGGAAATGCTCTCTCATGGTGTGTAGTGTCTCCCCAAAGGAAAACTCTTCAGGAGGGGAAGCCGAGGGAATAGATTCCTCTGCATCAGAATCCTCATAGGCCGAAAAAGCCTCCTCCTGGTGGTCCGAGAGAGTGGAGCCATCAGAGGCCTCATCTGAGGAGTGGGGATCAGAGGGCTCAACCCTGGGCCTTTTGTCTGGAGGAGGTTGAGAGCCCCTGTCCGGATGAGGTTGAGAGCCCCTAATTAAGGAGATAAGATCCTCTGCTAAGCTTAGAATCTGTGAACCAGTAGAGGGTCTCTGAGGGATTACCTTGGGAGGCAAAGCTTTTGAGAGTTTAGCAGCTTTAGCCCTGGAGAATGCCTTAATGGACATGGATGCAGGAGGCCTGGCTGCACCACGTGCTGGTGTAGATTTGTCTAAAGGAATGGTGTCGGAAGGTTCCAGGACACCAGTTTCTGTTGGAAATTCAATAACCGACTCAGCCGGGGCCTCCGGGACTGAGGTAGTCGGTTGAGCGGTTTCGGTAATTGGAAGTACCAAGGACTCGGTTTCAGCCGAGACCGAGACACTCGTGGTAGGCCTGGCCGTGGTTTCAGCCGAAACCGCGGCCCGCGTGTGTCGGCCCTTGTCCTTCTGTTTCTTAACTAAATGAGAAGTCGGAGTCTCCGACGGCATCTTATACAAAAAACTAGCCCCAAAAAATTCCTCTGCAAACTCCGCCCGACTTCTAAGAGTGCGTCGGTTGAAGGAAGCACAGGCTGAACAGGCCGAGACGTCGTGGTCTGGGCCTAGACAGGGCAGGCAGTAAGAGTGGAAATCCTTATGAGGTATTTGTTTCCCACAAGTTAAACAATTATTAACTTTATCTGACATCGGCTGAGGCAAGAAAGAGTCCCCAACGGGGTACTTAGCTTTTTGAAGTCTTCGGTAGCTGAATTACAGGAGCTGGCCGACCGGCACTTGCGAACTGCTTCTGCTTCGGGCACCACGCGACAAGAAAGACTGAGGAAGATGGCGTCAGCTGATGCTTTTATACCCCAGGTGCTCTGACGTCAGGGAAAGTGCGACATCAGCCGACGACGGACCCAGACTTTGGAATCCGGCCGACCGAAGGGCTGCCTGAGGCAGGACAACCCATATGTGATGACTGCAGATGCATCCTTGAAGGACATCCTCAAGATGCACGCACTTGAGACTCTCCTCAGTATGGAGAATATCGGTATCTGTGCAGTAATAGAAACCTGGTTCAAGACTCCTGAAAGCACCCCAGCACTACCAGGTTATACTTCATACCATGCTTTTCACCACAAAACTCGGACCGAACCACAAAAGGAGGGGGAGTATCCATATACATCAAAGATACCCACACCTCCAGGTTAGTGGCACTGCATGAAGCATCAGAGATCATCCATGTGCAACGAACAGTGGGTAAAACTGCCTTTCAGCTTGTAGCCTGCTACCGACCACCCTCCCAAACACAGGAACCCCACTCGGCTTTTCTGAGAACACTGGAAAATATGAAGGTCTCTCCAAACACACTTATATTGGGTGACTTCAACTACCCAAACATTGATTGAGAAAACTACTCAAGCCCAAAGACCCTTATCCAATGGTTCCTTGAATTTATAAACTCAAATGCTATGGAACAACTGGTCACCATTCCCACAAGAGGGGAAAACATATTGGACCTGGTCATCACCAAAATGGGTTCTCTATGTTCCACACCAGAGGTATACCCCTCATTGGTAAGGTCAGACCATAAATTAATCTCACTGGACATCCATATTCCATCCCCACCCCTAGCCAAGGAAACCACGGTGAAGAGCTTCTCAAAAGCAAACTTCACACTTCTCAAAACCGAGGTGGAATCTTTCAAAGGCCCCGGGCCAGTGGAAACTACGGCCCAAAACGCAGAATGCTTTACAAAAGCATTCTATGGACACCTACAGGAATGCATGGAGCATGCTATCTCAAATAAAACCAAGACTCACTCCTCCAAAGGCAGGAGACCTGTCTGGTGGACCCCGACCATAAATAAGCTATATAACAGAAGGAGGAAGCTACTACATGATGGAGCAAAATCCCAAAAAGGGAAGGCGTCTCTGATCAGTACTAGCAAGAAACTACGATCCCTCATAAATCATCTAAGGCCAGCTTCGAATGAAAAATTGCACAAGACACTAAGGATAATCACAAGGCATTCTTTAGTTATGTCAGGACCCTGGGAGGTAACTCCCAGATATGCTCTGAGTTAGTGCAAAATGACAAAAAATACACTGAACCCAAAGACATTGCCAACATCCTGGCAGAAAGGTTCAGTGCAAAGTACTCCCCCCACTTCCCCTCCAAAAGAGCAAATGTCTATCCCAACAGAATGTAGCCTCCCTGTGATCACAGATGCACAGGTGAGAGCTGCCCTCTCCAAAGCAAAAAACACAGCATCAATGGGACCAGACGGTGTCCTGGGCTGTGTCTTACATGAGCTCCAAGAAGAACTAAACCCTCACTTAAAGACACTGTTCAGTCTCAGCCTTACTACAGGATATGTACCCAAGGAATGGCGTACAGCAACAGTGGTCCCACTCCACAAAGGTGGTGCCACAATGGACCCCGGAAACTATCGCCCTATAAGCCTGACCAGCCTGGTCTGCAAGGCTATCAAGTGTATCATCATGGAAATCATAAACAAGGACATTGGGAACCTCCAGACACTGGATCCTACCCAATTCGGCTTTGTTAAGGGCAGATCTTGCCTCTTGAACCTGGTCGACTTCTTTGAAACCGTTACCAAAGCCATAGATGAAGGGAAAGTAGTCCACACAGCCTACCTGGACCTCGCAGAAGCCTTCGGCACAATACCCCACTCGGGCATTATAAATAAGCTCACCAGCTTAAATATCAACCCCTATGTCACAAGATGTGTTGCAAACTGGCTCAGGGATAGAACCCACATGGTCAGAATTGCAGGTGCCATGTCAGACTCTAAACCAGTTACAAGTGGCATCCCACAAGGCTCAGTCCTGGGACCTCTCTTGTTCTGTATATATTTCTCCGAGGTACAGGCTAACACGGGTGGACTATGGCTGACAAAGTTCGCAGACGACTGCAAACTGGGTGCCATAATCGACTCTCCGGCTGACATGAGCATCCTCCAAAAGGGTCTCACAGAGATGGATAACTGGTGCCAGAGCCATGGCCTGAAGCTAAATGCCAAAAAGTGCATTGTCATCCCCTTTGGGAAAAACAAAGTGCTCACAAATTACCACATAAGTGGTAATCCATTAAGTACGGAAGAAGTAATTAGGGACTTGGGGACCCAAGTAGATAGTAATCTCTCCTTTGACAATCACGTTGCCAAAGTAGTTAGAAAGACCTTCTATTTAGCCCACCTTATCACAAAATGGTTCACATCTAGATCAACAGAGGTCATTGTGCCCCTCTACTCATCATTTATCAGGCCTATAATTGAATATAATGCCCCATTTGGGATGTACCTTACCTGATACCTGCAGCAACTAGAAAGACCCCAAAAGTACCTCACCAAGAGGATCAAGGGACTCAAACAGATGCCCTATGCACTTCGGCTAAAGAAACTCCAGCTCTACTCAGTTGCGTACGGCCTACTCAGAGGCGATCTGTGTCTGACGTATAAAGCCATGTCCAACTCAGAATTAATGGACATGCTCCACCTCAGGAAATCCAAATCCCTTAGAGCTACACGCTCCAGGGACTTGAACCTCAGCACAGAAATAAATAGGACATGCTGGTAGGACAGATTCATATCCCAGAGGCTCCCCTCACTCTGGAACAAAATCCCAATCCATGTTAGGCAGAGCCCCTCACTGACCCTATTCAAGAGAAATCTTGACGTGTGGATGGGAGACCATAAGTTTACCCCTGGGATCTCTTCTGTGTCCTTGCTAGGCAGAGGTACAGTAAACTAACCTTAATATGGCTACCTTCTGTGACCTACTATACAGAGGCATAGTCAACTAATCTAAAAGGGTGGCGAAAGCCAAACACACTCTGGCTAGGTTTATAAGTGCCCTAGGCCAGATAGCCTAGTATCAACCTATGAACCTATGTATATATATATATGTATGTATATATATATATATATATATATATGTGTATGTATATGTAGATATATATATATATGTATATATATATATGTGTGTATGTATGTATATATATACATTGTATATATATTGTAAGTGAAGGAGATTTGGTCCCCGAGGGTCTTTTTGAGTTCTGAGTTGCTCTGTAGGATGCCCCAGTTGTTGCAGATGGCCATTTTGATGGCACTGGCATCTCTTAAGATGGGGATTGGGAACCTAAGTAGGTTACTGTCTTGTTTGTCAGCTTTGTTGCTGAAGCCATACAGTAAAATGGGGCGGTGCCTGGAGTGTCTGTGTGTAAGGACCTCTAGGGCTGTACTGTCGATGAGGGGACTGGGATACTGCTTCTGTAAGAAGAAGTCCCATAGGGCATTGCTCTCTAGTATGTATTGGTCGTCATCACTCACTATTCTGCTGAGTCGGATGAATTGTCCTTTGATGACGTTCTTTTTCATGTGGCCGGGGTGCTGGCTGTTGTAGTTCAGCAGGTTGTTGTTGTGGGAAGGCTTTCTGTACAGGGAAGAGCTGAATTTGTTCGTCTGCTGGTTGAAATGCAGGGTGACATCCAGGAAGTTGACTGTGGTGCCAGTGCCTGCGACAGTGAAATCCAAGAAGTGGATGCTGTCTTTGATTTCCTGTAGGAACATGTCTAGTTCTCTGGGGGTCCCCTCCCAAAGAAAGAACATGTCAACAATATAGCGCTTGTACAGCGCTACTTTGGCATAGCCTTTCAGTTGGGTGAAGGTGTCTGCTTCCCAGGAGCTGAGTACTAGGTTGGCGTATGAAGGGGCCATCTTGGTTCCCATGGCTACCCCTTTTAGTTGGTGGTAGATGGTGTCTTCGAATTCAAAGAAATTGTTCTCTAGGATGAGGTGGTGTAGTTTGCAGAGGGTGTCTGCTCTCTCTGTGCTCATGTTCCTGTGGAGACATAGGTGTTTTTTGACTGCCTCGATATCATCTTTGTGGGGTATGCTGGGGTATAGTGCTACTATAATAACAACGACCACAAAAAACACCAGTGAGTAATAGCTCAACTTTCTAAAATTTAATAAACAGACAAATCTCACTTCTCTAGCGCCTCGGTCAACAGCCTTTACAGAGTAGTGTTGTTGCTGAATATAGTGCTACTATGTCTAGCGTAACTAGTAGTCTCTTTTTTTGGGTGTTGCTGTCTTGGAACAGAAAGACTTGGTGGAGGAATTCCCAGGAGTCTTTTAGGTGGAAAGTGGAGCTTTGTACTAGGGGGTTAAAGTAGAAATCTAAGTTCTGAAATGTATTCTGTCTTGGTCCTTTTTGAAGAAGCTGTGTGTCTCATGGGTGTGTCATTTTGGTTTTTGTGGATCTTGGGGATCCCGAATAGTTTGCCCACTGCTGGAGAGTCGACTGACATGAAGTCTAGTTCTTCCTCTGTAATTTTGTATTGGTGGGCTAGTCTGGACAGTTTAGCGTCAATTGTTTTGAACTGAGCCAGTACTAGTTCCTTGGTCACTGGGCGGTAGCTGCGATCTTGTGCCAGTACTTGTTGCATTTTCATGCTGTAAGTGGCATTATTCATGATCACTACGCCTGCTCCTTTGTCTGCTTTCATGACTTTGATTTGTTCTGTCATGCATAGCCTATGGAGCTCTTCTTTTTTTCTGTTCTGTTAAGGTTGGTCCACTTTTTGGTGGGTTTGATGTTTAGAATGGTTCTTATCTCATTCTCGTATACTTTAGCAAATATGCTAATGTGGCTGGGGGGCATAGGATTGTAGGTGCTCTTTCTTTTGAGGATGGGTGGGCAAGTGTCCTCATCCTCTGAGCTCAGTGAGTCTTGGGTGGAGGACCATTATTGTGGTCACTCACCTCCCTGAGGGGGTATGGTACTAAATGGGGTTGCAATCCGAGATACTAAACCCAACAGCAGCTGATACAGCTGCAAATAAAGCACCAACAGTCTTCAACTTAACAGGGGGACCACTCAACAAACAAACAATCGACCTGCTCAGCAAAGGCTTAAACTTTATACCAACCCAGAGAGTGAGAATCACAGATGTGTTAGTTGATCTAAAACTTTATTGCAGGAAACTCAATCTTAAGAACTGTTTCTCAAATAAAAAGTTCAACATCGATATTTTCGACACTGAAGGCACAGACAAGCAGGCAGAACGTGATAGTGCCAGAGATCCAGACAGTGTCCTAACAGTTAATGCCAACCCAGGCGACTTAAACAATATACGTAGCCCAGCAAAAACTGGAAGAGGTAACACTTCCGGTATAATGTATGAGATCCCCATACATAATACAGCAAGGGGCACAAGCAGCCTGCCAGCAACGGCACCTACGGTCTCACCAACAATAAGCACCTTAACATCGAGGGACAGAAACAATGAAATGCCACCTGCCACACAGACTGGTACGCAACCCCCCCTAGCAAACCCTAATTCAGGTACAAGTCACAAGAGAATAAGTGCAGTCCATAACAGGACCGCCAACTGTGAAAAGATCCCAACAAGTGGGTCAACGGACTACCCCAAAGCAGCCAACAGCCTAAACGGCATCACAAGTACTATAAATGTGAAATCCTTTGTTTGTAATAATAGTAGTAATGCTAACACTACATCCACCAATGTTAATGCAGCAAATACGAGGAGCATGCATGCTAACATAACTATGAATGTATCTGATAGTGTTTATAGTACAAAGGAAGTTAATGGCACAGTGACCAAAGTAATGCATAGAATGAAATGTACAGCTAATGTTAACTATGAAACTAATGCTAACAACACAAAGAACCAATGTTACAGGGAATGCTTGTAATTTAACCACTTGCAATTTAGCCGCTATACAAATGCCTAGACTGGTCACAATTACGCAATTTAAAGAGGTATGAACTAGAGGTACTATACTGAAAAACCCACTCACCCCCTGTGGACATACCAGCATGTTAGCTGATCATTTAAATTTAGTTCAACAGCCCCCCCCCCCCCATACATAACATCATATCTACACTCAAAAGATCAACTCTGAAGAAGTTTTAAATGCTTTCTTAGACATAAACACTGGTTCAGTAGGCCATGAAGATGTGCTGAGACATTTCCTTATTGGTATGTAGTACTGCCTCACTGAGTCACTCCTGAATCAGTTTAACCCCGGCCTCTTAAATGATTTTGTGCCAGTGGTGCAGAGATAGATCAATAGGCCATACTATCCTTATCTGTAAGATCATGCAGCACATCATTATGGAGCTCATAAACCGAGATGTTGACAGCTTACAGTCCCATGACCAAAACCAGTTTGGGTTTCTGAAAATATGATCCTGGCTGCTTAGTGTAATGAATATCTTTAACAAAGTCACAGAAGCATTGTTCAAGGGGAAAATCTGTATACATAATGTACCTTGACCTACCCAAGACCTTCAAAATCATTTCACACTCAGACATCATAGACAAACTAATCAAACTAAATGGAAATCCTTATTTTCCCTTCTGACCAGGAGAAGTGGTTCACAATCAGAACACAACAAATCAAGATGAGGCAAACTGTATCCTCTGAAAAGCTCACTACTAGTGGAATTCCAGCAGGACTCCTCCTTGGGTCTGCTTCTGTGGTTATTTAATTCTCTATGTCCAAGCTGATGGCAGGAGTCTCCTGTTGATCAGATTCACAGCTTATTTCAAACTTGAGTTTTCATCAATTTTCTTGGGTATTCCCTTATCCTACAAGATGGTATAAAGTACAGTTGTGTACACTTACCATAAATGTAGATGTTTGAGTGTATTCACTGTTGCAGTCATTACATTTGGCTTATCTATCTGCAGGTAGCCCTTAGCCGGCCTGAATATCAATGTCTTGGGTCTTGTGTCAAATGCTGTCTCTTCTTCCATGACGACATGTCATCAGGGGTATAAAGCATGCAGCCAACGCCATTACATCAGTTTTTCTTGCCCCAGATGTCAGGTGCCCCCATAATGGGAAGCAATTCTACATAAGGTTACACCTCCAACAAAAAGCAAATACACCAGAAACCTGAAATACACTAAACAAGAAGAAAGGTATAGCCACAAGAAGTCAGAGGGCTGGAGGCAGGGTAACCAGGACTGCAACAGTGAATACACTTGAACATCTACATTTATGGTAAGTGTACGCAACTGTACTATGATCTTCATGTTTTACTGTTGCAGCCATTACATTTGGGTAGATTCCCAAAGCTAAGGAAGGGAGGAGGCAGTTAGAGAGCATTAGGACCAGCTATTAAGCCCTGCAAGATTGCAGTTGCAAAACCATCTCTGGATTTAGAAAAAACAGGCAAGTGGTAATGCTTGGTGAAGGTATGTACAGAGCTCCAGGTAGCAGCTTCTAGGATGTCCCTGGTAGGGACACCTCTGAGAAAGGCTGTAGAAGTAGATGCAGCCCTGGTAGAATGTGATCTTATTCCCTGTGGGATAGGTTTTCCATGGTGCTTATAGCAGAAATGAATGCAATGGCCTATCCACTTAGAAATGGTTTGCTTTGAAATGGCCTTCCCCTCTATCACTGCAGCAAAGGCAACTAGCAGCTGTTCAGTTGTTCTGAGAGGCTTAGTCCTGTCCAAATAAAATCTAAGTTGTCTGTGCACGTCCAAAGAGTGCATTATTCATTCTCCTTTGTTCTGTGGATTAGAAAAGAAGGTTAGCAAATGAATGGACTGATTAAGGGCCACACTGGATACTACCTTGGGCATAAAGGAAGGGTTGGTCCTGAGGGACACCCTGTCTGCATGGAAGATGATGAAGGGCTCCACTACCATGAGGGCCTGTAATTCAGACACTCTTCTTGCTGAAGTGATGGCTAGAAGGAAGGCTATTTTCCAGGAAAAGAATTTCAACTCTGCAGTTGCAGCTGGCTCAAAAGGAGGTAGAGTGAGCTTTTCCAATACAAAGTTAAGGTCCCAGGCTGGAGTAGGAGCTCTCCTGGGTGGTCTTAAATTTTTGGCCCCTCTGAGGAATTGTTTCAGCAGGGGGTGTGAGAAGAGGGGTGGCTCAGTATTATAATGTGCTGAAATGGCTGAGGCATGAATTTTAATTGATGAGAAGGAAATGCCCTTGTGGAGCATCTCTGTTAAGTATTGAAGAATATATGGTAAGCTGGGAACTGTTGTGCCCATCCCCTAAGTCTGGCTCCAGGAACAGTATATTTTCCTTTTTTCAGCATAGGATTTTCTAGTACTAGGCCTACTTGCCTCCAGAATGACATCTAGCACCTGCTTACTGAGGGATGCTATTGGATAGCTCAGGTAATTAGCCAGGCTACAAGATTCAGGGTTTGAAGCTGCGGATGCAGAATCTGGCCCTCCTGCTGGGACAGCAGGGAAGGGGTCTGAGGCAGGTGCCATGGTTCCAGTAGTGACATACTGCTCAAGAGGGGGTACCAGTGCTGGCGTGGCCAGTCTGGTGCAATCAGTATTGTCCTTGGTTTGTCCTGTTTGATCTTTAGCAGAACTTTCAAGAGGAGAGGCAGAGGGGGAAAGGCATAAACTGAGAGGCTTTCCCAGGTGAAGGACAGGGCATCCACTTTCCAAGCTTGTCTGTGGTGACACCTTGTGCAGAATTTGTCCAATTGGTAGTTCTGAGGGGAGGCAAACAGGTCTATCTCTGGGTTCCCCTATTTGTTTCTCAAAATGTTGAATATCTTTGGTTCCAGTTTCCACTCGTATGGGTCCATGAGATTCTGGCTTAGGTCGTCTGCCAGTGAATTTAGCTTGCCTGGCAGGAACTGAGCTTGTAGGTGCACTTGGTAGCTCAAGGCTGTGTTCCACAGAGCCATGGCTAGTCTGCAGAGAGGGTATTTGTGGGATCCCCCCTGCTTATTTATGTACCACATAACAGTGGTGCTATCTATCTTTATCAATAATTGTCCTGGAAGAATGTGGTCCTCGAAGGCTGTCAGAAAATTCTATACAGCTAACATTTCTTTTTGATTGATATTCAGGTGCCATCTGCCCTGAATGCACTGCCCTGCCAAGTGGGCACCCCATGCATAATCTGATGCATCTGTTGTTAGGGTTTGGGTAGTAGGGTGTACAGTGAAAGGCAGTCCCTTGTTGTGGTAACAGGCCTCTGCCCACCAAAGGAATGCTGTCTTTATACAAGGAATGATAGGAATTATTGATTCCAGGTCCTGAGAATGTTGACACCATAGGCTTTTTAGATACCGTTGTAGTTTCCTCATATGCAGTCTTGCATATGGAATTAGTAGGATGCAAGAGGCCATGAACCCCAGGGCTTGCATGATTTCCCTTGCAGATAGCTGGGTCTTTGTGGCCAGTTGTTTGAAGTAGGCTGTCAAATAACCATGTTTCTCTGGCATGAGGTAAGCCATCTGGGAAGCTGTGTTCAAGCTTGCTCCCAGGAATACAATTTGTTGGCAGGGTACTAGATGAAATTTCATTTTGTTTATGGTGTACCCCAGTCAGGTTAGCAGTTTCTTTACAAATGCCAAATGATTTAGTAGCAAGTTCTGCCTGAAGTAGACAATCGTCCAGGTATGGGTATATTTGAATATTTCTTTGCCTGCAAAATGCAATGACTGGAGCTAGGCACTTTGTGAATACCCTGGGTACAGTAGATAAGCCAAAGGGCAGTGCAGAGAACTGATAGTGCGTGTAGCCTGCTTTGAAGCATAGGTATCGTCTGCAAGATTCCCTGATTGGGATGTTCAGGTATGCTTCCTTTAAATCGAGTGTTGCCAACCGGGCATCTTTGCCTAGCATAGGAAGCAACTGGTGAAGAGTCAGCATCTTGAATTTTGGAAACACCAAAAAATTTAAAGTAGACAGGTCCAGGATAGGACGTCATGAATTGTCTTTTCTGGGTACCAGGAAAAGTCTTGAGTAGAAACCTTGTCCCTTTTCCTCTTCTGGTACAGTCTGAATAGCCTTTATGCTTAAGAGAGACAGTACTTGCTTTTGAGCATCTGCCCACTGATTTGGGGGTACATCTGGCCAACCGTTTGGGGTTAGTAATGTGTGGAAGTTAAATCTGTATCATTGGGACACTATATTTAAAACCCATTTGTCCTGGGTAATGAGTTCCCAGTTTTTTGCATGTAGAGCAATCTTTCCCCCCAAAGGGGCAGTCAGTTGAGAAGTGCTTGGAAGTTTTTAAGTTAAGTCATTTAGACAGTTTACCATAGGGGGGTGTTTTACTACTCCCAGATTTGGAAGTAGGGGCCCCCCACTGCTTAGCCCTGTGCGTACCCTGGGACTGAAGCCTGGGTGTTCTGCTGGATCTGGGTTTGAACTGAGAAGGCCTGCGAGAGGCAGGAAAGGGCCAGTTCTTAGAAGGCCAATGCCTACTAAATCTTGGAGGTTGTACTTGAAGAAATCTTTAACAGTTTGCATAGATTTAGCTTTTTCCTCCATCTTTTTAAGAACTTCTTCTGCCTTATTGCCAAACAGGCGGTCCTGATTTAAGGGAGCGTCCAGTAATTTAGCTTTAACATGATCTGGCAAGGATTGCTCCTTAAGCCAAGTATGCCTTCTAAGTACAGACCCAGTGACAGCAGCCCTGCAAGATGCCTCTAGTGAATCAAAACCACATTGCAAAGTATGTTTTCCAACTTGTTCAGCAGAATGCATTAAATCCTGTAAATCCTTATTTTCAGTACAATCAGAAGTCAACATAATTTTCTGTTTAAGCAATCCAATAACATGCTGCTACTTTAACATATGAAACTGGCAGTTTAAGGCCCTAATGGCCAAGGTTGCAGAAGTGTATACCTTCTTACCCCATCTATCCAGCCCCCTGGAGTCTCTATCAGAGGGGGTAGGATTTTTGGCAGGAGCAGCTTTAATGCCCTTGGGTCCCTGTGAAATGGTCTCAGGATCCGCAGTAGGATTTTTGAAAAGGAACTTGTCAGAGTCAGGAACCCTGTAATATCTATCAGGTTTTCTGGGAGCAGGAGGTAGAGTCAGGGGCCAAGCTAGATTCCAAAAAGGCATCATCAACAATGTCTAGTACATGAGGGATAGCTAAAGGCCTGTGCTGGGGCAGGAGTAAGAAATCCATAAGCCTATTTTTAGAATCAGAGAAATCATGACTTACCCAATGAAAATGTTCCCTAAGAGTATGCAAGGTTTCACATAAAGAAAAATCCTCCAGGGGGGAAGCAGAGGGAATAGAGTCCTCAGCATCAGAATCATCATAGGTAGATAAGGGTAAATCCTGGTCATCAGAGGAAACAGTAATTTTAGAATCCTGGTCAGAAGTATCATAAGCAAACGCAGTCCTAGGTCTCTTAGGGGGGAAGGTTGGCTTCTCCTGATTAAAGTAATAAGGTCTTTAGCCATTCTTATCATTTGTTTTTTAGGCATAGAGGCCTGACCATGCGGTCTGGGCATCAGTTTTCTAAGAAGATGGCGTCAGTTTAATATGCAAGTCAGTAGGCCTGAATACACCCTCAGAAGCAGGTGCCTGCACAACGGCTCCGGACTCATCCAAGGTAGAGACATCCACAGGTTCCACAGTTGAAGCATCTCGCGGCATACCGGACTCTGAATGGGTCTCAGTAGAGGCCGGGAATCTGAAGTAGTGGGTATCAGGGGCTGCGAAAGCACCTCACTGAGTACCGGCATACTGGCAACTGGCTTAGGAGAAGCGTCGGCAGCTTTGGACCTAGGCGGCCTGTCTCTGTCTTTATCTTTGTGTTTTTTCGGAATGTCGTTAGTCGGGTGGCTTACCGAAGACATATCTGGATAATTGAACTGAGAACCAAAATATTTAGAAGCGAAAATATACTGACAACGGATATTTCCTGGTTTAAATAAGGCACAAAACTGACAGCGAGGTACGTCGTGGTCAGGGCCTAGGCAAGGAGTACAGTACAAATGAAAATCTTTATGAGGTATTTGCTTTCCACAAGAAATGCAATTATTTACTTTTACTGACATCAGTTCAGAGCAAGAAAAAGATTCCCCAACGGGGTACTTAGCTTTTAGTTGAAGACTTTGGTTCTGAAACTCAAAAATGAAAATTTCAGGAGTCGGCCGACCGGCACTTGCGAACTACTACTGCTTCGGGCAGCACACGGCAAGAAAGTCTGATGTAATGGCGTCGGCTGCATGTTTTATACCCCTGACTACCTGACGTCATGGAAGAAGAGACAGCAACCAACGCAGGACCCAAGACTTTGTTAATCAGGCCGACTGAGGGCTACTGCAAGCAGATAACCCAAATGTGATGACTGCAACAGTGAAACACAAAGAACATCGAACATTTCAGGAGTCAGACGACCGGCACTTGCAAACTGCTTCTGCTTTGAGCACCGCACGGCAAGAAAGACTGATGTAATGGCATCGGCTGGATGCTTTATACCCCTGAAAACTTGATGTCATGGAAGAAGAGACAGCATCTGATGCAGGACCCAAGACTGATATTCAGGCCGGCTGTGGGCTACCTGCAGGCAGATAACCCAAATGTAATGACTGCAACAGTGAAACACGAAGAACATCATGTAAAAACAAATAAAATCAGGATTATGACCATAACTTAAATGCTAAGAAGTGTATACCATGTTCTTTGAAAAACATGAGCATCCATCCACATAAAGTGACAACACACTCACAATCAAAAGTTAGGGAGATGAGCACTTTTGTGGGCAATGAGCTTCCTTTGACCACCATGTCTCTACTGCCATTAGAAAATCTTTCTACTGAGCCTTTCTGATTACCACATCTATATATTCTAGATCTAGAGATGTATTTTACTTATTTATTCTTTGGTGAGTAGATTAGTCCCACTAGGACACTGTCCTCTTTTTAATGGGAGACCCAATGTAATATTAATACTGACTTGAAGAAATTTGGTCAAAGCACTTGGGGAACTTCCTCTACTCTTTTTCAATAGTGCTATGGGATCTTTTACATCCGCCAGTGAAATGACCAACTCAGGCTGACAGAATCTCAGTTTAACAACTCATTTGAAAGACAGCACACACCGCAGTGCAGCACCCTCCATAATACACTTCAGCATCAGTATATCAGGCATGGGAAAATACTTCACAGCCTTCTGATCTTCCAGCACCAAAGGTTAGTGTGCTACCTGTTGAGCCACTGACCCATGCATACTCCTCCCATATTAGCCCCAAGATAGAATATAACACACCCTTTGACGTGTACTTATCCAGACACATGATCCATTTTGAAAGACAACCACTGATTTGCCACTAAAAAAATCAGTAGGCCCAATTTCTATGAGCTATGTAGAATGCTTTCATACTCCCTTTCTCTGTCTCTTACTGACTTCTGTGGTGTGGCCTCTACCTAGTGTACAGGGCCTTAAATTACCCTACACTGAGTGACCTTCTATATGTTCACAAAATTGGTAACATCACAAACACCTGTCAAAGCATCATCCATCTCTATAATAGCTTTTTGAGGCAATGCCGATCTGATTAACCTTCCAACATAATAAATTCTACTCAAAATAAACTGAAGTTGTTACTGCTCAATGCTAGGAGTCTCAGCAAGAAGCTCCACTCCCTAGAAGCAGTCCTCACCTTGGAGAGTGTTGACATCTGTGCAGTTACTAAGTCATGGTTTAAACCCAGAGAAGGCACCCTGGCAGTGCAGAACTATAATTCTTTCCACACATTTAGACCAGCTACCTCACAAGAAGGGGCAAAAGGTGGAAATGTACTAATCTACATAAAACGTAAGCACACCTTAAGATTGGTCAAAAAATATGACACCCCCCTGTTAATCCATGTCCAATTAATCTTGCGTAAAGTCCCATATCATATAATTGCTAACTATAGATCTCTATGACCTAGGATAACCATACTATGTACTTGAATGTACTGAAGTCACTCACAATGCAGCCAAACACCATACTCATGGGTGATTTCAAATATCCCACCATAAACTGGGATACATGCACAACCACTAACATGCAGGCTCAAGGATCGCTGCATTTTGTTAACGTAAAGACCCTAAAAGAGGTAGTCTGGACCATATCTCTCAGCTGTACAGATTTTCACAGACTATCCAGATTATTGCCTCATATTTTTGGCCCATTTCACATAAAATTGTGGTTTTCTGGCAAATCTTTAGCAAATCACTGAGGGTTGAAATAAAAAAATGACAGGCATTTGAGTTTCAGACTTCATACCCTTCATAAAATTCATGTTAATGCAAAACCTGTTAGTCTATCAATTTTCTAAGATTGTAACAGCAATAAAAAGTGCCCCTATTTTTGTGCCTTTGTCCCCCCCCCAATTATTAATGGCTTTGTCCAGATTTCTTGCTTTGAGAGATTGAGAGGTATGGTCTGTATATATACTGGATCTGGTTCTCAAAAATATGAGGGAATGTTCCACCCCCTTGTGTACTGTCCTCACTTGTCAGAGCAGATCACAAAGTGGTCAGTCTTGAAATATGTCTATAGCCTGAACTTCCAACAGCCCTTAGAACCATTAAGACCTTTTCCAAGACTAATGACCAACTAAATGATGGCATAGCTAAAGTCCAAGCCCCTCCTCCAAACTCAGAATACTGTGGCCTATGTGAAAGTGTTTATGGGAAACCAGTACAAGCATGTCAGTAACTGCATTGAAATGGCAATACCAAGCTGGAATAAACTTAGTACAAACTCCAAAAACTAAAGGTGTTACTGATTGATGCTAGGAGCCTCAACAAGAAGCTACACTCTTTGAAAGCCCTCTTCAACCTGGAGAATGCTGACATCTGTGCAGTTACTGAAACATGGTTCAAAACCTCAGAAAGCATTCCAGCTATAATGCCTTTCATACATTCCGACTACCCACTGAACATGAAAGAACTAAAGGTGGAGGTGTATCTATCTACATAAAGGATAAGCACACCTGAAGGCTGGTCAAACAATATGACATGCCTGAGCTACTCCATGTCCAACTAACCATGGGAAAAATCCATTACCATATTTTTGCTAGCTACAAGTCCCCCACTATCAACCAGAAAACTCATACATCATACCTGAAGTTACTAAAATCACTCACCATCCAGTCCAATACCATACTCATGAGTGATTTTTAACTGCCACTCCATTAATTGGGAGGCATATATGACCACTAACATGCGGGCCCAAAGATTTTTTGACTCTGTAAATTCAAATGCCCTGGTACAGCTAGTCTGCACTCCCACTAAGGAACAAATATCCTAGATCTGGTACTAACAAATATGGGAAAGTGCTGCACCCCCCTCTTGTGTGATGGCTTTACTGGTAAGATAAGATCACAAAGCAGTCTCCTTTGAAATAAAGGTAAAACTAGCCCCACCCCACCTAACCCCAAAAACTTTAAGAACTTCTCTAACGTAAATTGCTCCTTATTAAGGGATGGCATAGCTGGTTGCTAAGCTCCCCAAATCCAGAAAACACAGAAAACGATGCAGAAGTGTACACAAAAGTCCTGTATGGCCATATAAACAAACTGCATAGAAAAGGTATTACTAGACTGAAATAAACCCAGGTCAAACCAAAAACAAGCCTCCCTGGTGTACCCCTGGTATTAATAGGTTGTACGATAAAAGAAAGAAAATCTTGTCAAGAAGTTAGAGGGAATGTGCACAACTGCACAAAAAGTCCTTCATTAGTCTAAGCAAGCAAAACAGGGAATTAGTCAAGTCCCTGAAAGCAGACTTTGAGGTAATAATAGCTTTCAAAACTAAGGATATCAATAAGGCATTTTTCAGTTATGTCCATTGTCTTAAGGGCTGCACCCAACAATGTGCAGAATTAGTTGTAGATGACATCATATACTCAGCTGAAAGACATAATAAATCTACTTGCTGACAAATTCAGCTCAATTTTCACCTCCTCATCACCCCCCAGTTCTCCCCCAAAAAATACCCTCCACCACTCCACTGCCAATTATCATCAAAGAACAGGTTGCCACTTTGCTCTCTAAAGCAAAAATCATGACTTCAATGGGGCCTGACAATACACCAGGTTGTCTCTTAAACAGCTTAAATCAGGACTTATCAAGCCCATTAGGATCTCTTTTTAACCACAACCACTGGACTAACTTTGTCCTGATATATTGATGAATAGCAACAGTCATCTCTCTGCATATAGGGGGATCATCTACTGACCCAGGAAACTGCAGACCCATAAGTTTGACTAGTCTTACATGTAAGGCCATGGAAAGAATAATCATGGGCCACATAAATAATGACATAGGAGACCTCCAAACACTGGACCTGATCCAATCTGGCTTTGTCAAGGGCAGGTCATGCCTACAGAATCTGGTGGATTTTTTGAGAAAGTCACTAAGGCCACGGATTAGGGTAAAACAGTACATGCTGTCTACCTCGTCCTAGCCAAGGCATTTGACATAATTCCTCACTCAGGTATTATGAATAAACACACAAAACTGGGCATAAATCCCTATGTCACCATATGGATAACCAGTTGGCTCATGGACCGGATGCATGTGGTTAAATTTGGTGAATCCAGATCCAGCAAGAGGTCATTTACTAGTGGTGTGCCACAGGGCTCAGTACAAGAACACTCCTGTTCAGAATATTCTTCACTGAAGTCAAGGAAAATGTGGAAGGCCTCCAGATGACAAAGTTTGCAGATGACTGCAAGCTGGAGACAATCACTGAATCACGCAATGATGCAGATATCCTCCGGGAGGATCTAGATCAGACAAATGAGTAGTGCAGAACCATGGCCTAAAACTAAATGACAAAAATGCATTATCATACCCTTTGGAAAGTCAAATATCCCTCCAAATTACAACATCAATAACATACCCCATAGAGTGTACTCAGAAGTGAGAGATCTAGTTATACAGATAGATAGTAGCCAGAACTTTGACTGACATTTGTCCACAGTAGTGAGGAAATCTTTTTATGTGGCACAACTTATATGTAAAGGCATGGCATCCAGATCCAAGAAAATTATAGTCTCACTGTACTCACCCCTCATAAGACCAATAATCAAGTACAATGCACCATTTGGCACGTACTTGACTAGGCACTTACAGCAGCTGGAGCGATTTCAGAGGTTCCGCACAAAGAAAATACAGGGTGTAAATAACATGAACTGTGTGGATAGACTAAAAGCCCCATCACTATACTCTGTCTCCTACCAATTATTAAAGGTGACCTATGCCTGACCTACAAGGTACTCACAAAACTAGCCCTGATGGAACTGTTACACATCGGCAAGTCAAACAGAATTGGGGGGGGTCACCTGATTCAGGGATCTAAACGTAGTCAGCAACTCAAACAAAACTTGCTGGAGAGACAGATATGTGTCTCAGAGATTGCCCCTTCTTTGAAACAGGCTTCCTATTCACATTAAGCACAGCCCTTCCCTGGTCCTCTTCAAAAGTAATTTGGATCAATGGATGGGGGATTGAAAATTCACACCTGGGGTAGTGCCTGTGTCCCTTATGGACAGGGGCAATCTGCAAGATACTCACTGCACAGGCACAAGTCCATGCCACCCTTTTTCCCTTAGGGGTCACTTCTTGTGTAAAATTGGGTTACACTGATGAGGCTTGTAAGGGCCCTTAAGCCATTAGCCTAGTAATTTCCTATGAACATATGAAAGCAAGCTCCCTTGGTGGACCTTCAATATAAATAGGTTGTGCAACAAAAGAAAGAAAATCCTGTCCCAAAAACAGGAAGGGCTATGCAGAAAAGACACAAAACTCCCTCATTAGTCTCAGCAAGTAACTAAGGGTAATAATCAAGTCCACCAAAGCTAACTTTGAGGTAAAAACAGCCTCCCAGGCTAAGGATAACCATAAGGCATTTTTCAGTAGCATACACAACAGTGTACTGAACTAATAGTAAATGGAACTTCCTATACTGAACTGAGGAATATAGTAAATTTGCTGGGTGATGAATTGTATTCCAATTTTAGCCCCTATCTTTCAGTTACCCACCCAGGAAATACTCTGGAGAGTGTAGTGAGGACCTGTTCATTACTAACAGTTGGGGAAAAAATGGTGCAGAGCCAAACACTACATTGATGAGATCTGATAATATACCAGGATGTCTCCTGAATAGCTTGAAATACAACCTGTCATTCCCAACAGAATATCTATTCAACTACAGCTTCCAGACAAGCTTTGTCCCTAGGGAATGGAGAATTGCAATGGTAATCCCTCTACACAAAGGTGGACAAACTACAGACCCATAATTTTAACTATTCTTATATGGAAGGCTATGAAAAGAATTACTGTGGACCTCATTAACAGACATAGGAAAACTTCAAACACTAGACCTATCCCAGTTCATTTTTTTCAAGGGCAGTTTATGCCTTCTAAACCTGGTGGACTTCTTTGAGAAGGTCACTAGAGCATGGATGATGTTACAACAGTGCATACTGCCTAGCACAATCTGGCAATGGTATTTGACGCAATACCTATCTCAGGTACTATAGACAAACACACATTTAAGCATAAATCCCTATGTCACCCAATGGATAGTCAAATGGCTCAGGTATAAGACACATGAAGTTAGGGTGGGGGAATCTGCCTCCACCAAGAAGCCTGTTACTAGTGGTGTCCCACAGGGCTTAGTACTCTGACCTCTTCTGTTCAAAATATACTTCTCTGAAGTCAAGGCAAATGTAGAGGGCCTTTGGCTGACCAAATCTGCTGATGACTGCAAGCTGGGTGCAATCACTCACTCCCCCAGAGTTGTAGATATCCTCCAGAAGGGTCTGACACAGACAAATAACTTGTTCCAGAACCATGGCCTAAAGGTCAATGCAAAAAAGGTATAATTATACATTTTGGAAAGAATCATTCCTACAAATAATAACATTGATAACATTCTCCTAAGAGCAGACCCAGTGGTAAGGGACTTGGGATCTCAGGTTGATAGTAACCGGAACTTTGATCATTGTGTGTCCATGGTGGTGAGAAAATCCTTCCATGTGACACAATTTATAAGTAAGTTCATGGCATCCATTTCTAATAAGATCACAATCCCACTGTACTCATCCCTCATTAGACCAATAATCGAGTAATGTGCATCCTTCAGCATGTAAATGACAAGACATTTGCATCAGATGGAGCAGCCGAAGAGGTTCCCCACTAAAAGAATACAGGGTGTAAATAACATGTCCCATGTGGACCATCTCATAGCCCTTTCCCTGTACTTGGTCTCCTACAGACTACTGAGGGGGCGATCTGTACTTAACCAACAAGGCATTCTTTGATCCAGCCCTGTTTGATCTGCTGTACATTATCAAAACAAAACGCACTAGAATTACCTGATCTAAGGATCTAAACCCCATCTGTGACATAAAAAAACATATTAGTGCAATAGGTGTATGTCTTGTGAGGTTACCCCTTCTCTGGAACAGACTTTCATTCATGTGAAACCAAGCTTTTCCCTAAGTCTATTCAAATGCAGTTTGGACAAATGGATGGGAAATCGAAATTCACCCAGTCTTATCACCTGTGGCCCTTATGAACAGGGGCAGCTTATAGATGTACTAAGGCACAGATATATGCAAAGTATGTGGAAGTCCATTACTGGTTGCTTAGGACAGCAGGGAGGAGAGAACCAACAGTGTACAGGCTATTTTATGACATCATCCAGTTCTCTGAGGTCACAGAAAGTATAGATTATACCCATGTTACTATCAAGGATCAATCAGATGTAGATGGCCTGCAATATATTAACATGAAGGGCTTTCACTCTCTATAATGCTAGGTGGTCTGTGCATCACCTAGACAGTTCATATGATTCACACATTTTGCACACAAACTACCTACACCAAAGCTTCCTTCAAGGACACTTTCTACAAGGTCACTTATACCAAAAATAAGGTATGATGGTGAGTATCGAACCTCATATGAATCCTATTTGATGGACTTGGCAGTTCACACTTACTAAGATGAATATCAAAAAGAAACTGAAAACACCTCCCTTAAATTGCTAAACCATAGCAGCAAAGACTGCAGTCTAATCACTCTAATCTGCTAAATCTATTCATCTGACAGAGCTTATTCACTGGTGATCACTGAAAACTGATTGTAACCCCTGACCACTTACACCCATGCTAGCTGCCCCCTGTAGTCCATCTATTTATGGTACTAGTGGTACTTGCTCTGTGAGTATCAGAACAATAAAATAATGTTGTACCATAAAGTAATTTGTTGTAAATCCAGAATATATTGCAAATATATTGTAAACTGTGTTGTATATAGAGTGTTTTAGAAATGGTTTTGTGAAAGGTTAGTAAAGAGAATTCTGTTAAAAAGCAATACTCTTATTATATGATGTTTTAAAAGGAGGGCTGTGGTATTGGTAATCAGGGATGTTGGCTTCTCAATGCAGGGAGATTAATAAGTAACTGGAACAGAGGTTCTGGTAAGTGCGATGTAACAAAGAAGAGACAAACTGGAAGAACTTGAAGTGGCCCGGAAGTTTTCTACTACAATTCAGACAGGATGAACCTGTGTGAAATCTACTTGCAATTGTTGCAGAAGTAACATGATAGACTGTACAACTTTTATTATCATATCTGTGATAACGAAATGTCTACGCAATATTCTTTCTTGTTTAATAAAAATCACATTATTTTATTGAATTGCTTCTGCTGTTTTGTTCAATACCATGGATATATGAAAGCACCATGGCTGGTCAATTTATCATTTAAAAAAACTTCTTGCTGATGCTTGTTTTTAATCTCAATTTGTACTACAGTCAACGTAAGTTCAGTCAAATGCAGCATGTAATTTTGTGTATATTTTAGATTGGACACTGTTAGAGTTAATATGTATAACTGCATATTCCAAAAAAAAGGATTTTGTAGGAGGTCAAGCCCCCCTACAGCACCCCGTTTAACCTCCACACCCCTAATATATACTAACTCTGAAACTGAACAAAATGGGGAAAAGGAGACACTTCCATAACCTCACTGTCTGTAAATTCAACAATAAGATGCTGAACTCGGGTTTACTCACTACCAGACTTGCACATAAGCACAAACATTTCAAAATCTCTCACAAATACACACAATGTCACCATCATACACATACAACTTTCCCTCCATATATTTAACACTAACACACACATACGTACACTTTTGACCAGCAACAGTCTAGATTTAGGGATGTCATTTGCCCCTTTACTCACCCCTCATTGAGCTAGTCATTGCATATAATGGCCTCTTTGGCATCTGCCTGTTCAAACACATTAACTGTAATGCCTGCAAAGGTAACTTACTGAAAGGATACAAGACCCGAACAGCCTGCCTGACATGGACCAACTGAAATCCCTGTCACTATACTAGGTATCCCACAGGCTGCTAAGAGGTGACCTGTGTCTGGCAGACAAGGCATCCTCCAGCTCATTAATGATGGATTTACTGCACATTGGTAAATCAAATGGCATCAGAAATACTCAGTCTAAAGATCTAAACCTCTTCTGCAACATCAATAGAATGGTTTGGAGTGACAGGTATATTTTGCAGAGGATACTGCTGCTGTGGGAACAGACTCCCCAACCACATAAAACAAAGTTCACACCTATCCATTTTCAACTGTAGGTACTTTTCCATTAAACCCCCACCACGTGTCTCGCCGTATTCATCAATGACAAGGAAGACTCAAAGGTCCGTGACAGAGTTGTTGATTCGTTAAATGTTTTATCCAGCTTTTTAACAGAAAAGCACCCTATTAGGCACCATCTTTTCAAACTATTACCAAAAAAATACTTCCACTCTCCCTCCTGGATTTGCGTCCTTTCCTGGTCCTCATCTGGGACAGCTAACACCCTTCATCACCTGTCTTATGCCTTAAAACACCAAATCACTTTACCTATGTTATAAAATTTGTTATTGTTAATATGACTACATTAATTATGGCACCTTGGAGCTTCTCTCTCCAAAGGCCACTTGTGTGCCCAGCCGGACTTTTCCGGTAAGAAAATGTCAACAAATAAATGAATAGAGGAAGGACATAATGCATCTGCTTCCTGAACAAGTACTACCAGCTGCAAAACAAGTTTCAACTCTCTTTTACGAGGGTAATCTTTTTTTTTTTCCTTGCCACATGCACATAAGAAACAGTTCACCATCCATTTTACTTGCTGCTAAAGTAACTGATGTTGCAGTCAAACAGAAAAAAGAAAAACTATGAGGGATGCATGATGCCAAGATTAACCTAGCTCTGCCAACTAAACTAAAACATGCCCCAAGATCTGCATGCAGTATCTATACCACTCTAAACCCAGCTTGCAAGACAGAAGTACCAGATTCTGCCTAAAAAGCTGGATAAAACATTTAAGGAATCAACAACTCTGTCTGTCACGGACCTTTGAGTCTTCCTTGTCTTCGACGAATATGGCGAGATGCGTGGTAGGGGTTTAACGGAAAAGTACCCAACTGTAGATTAGATCTATGGGTGGGAAATAGAAAATTTACCCCCAGGACTGCCCCTTGCACTACTGATGGACAGAGGCAGCTCCTAAATGCTTTATCCTATGCATGGGTCCCCTCAAAATATCTACAGTAAAATCCTAGTTATTCTCATTAGGGGTAGTATATACTTATCAACCATGGGATGGGTAAGGCCAATCTATAACTTAATGGCATATGGTATTTTGATCACAAAAAAGGTAAACTGTCTGGACTTAAAATGACCTACAGCTAGCATAGTACTTACCTGTGAGCCTGTAATCTTACATTGGACCTCCATATACAAAATGCACCAAAAAACATCACCAAAAACTAGGAATGCTTTACAGATACAAAAACTTTCTCACCGACACAACTACAACAACACTTGCCACTACTTACCTCCTCCCATCACTACTTTGTAACACTTCTATTCTTACTAACCTCCAGGCATCACAAAAAGCAAAATGTGAGCAATACTGTAATAAAGAGGCTAAATATTCAGCAAATACTCCTTTCAGAGCCCACAGCAGTATAAAACACTAAAAGCCTAAACTGGTTAGAACTACCCCCAAACAACTAAAATATACACTGCTTCTTCCCACCTACGAAATTATCCAGCATACATCTGCTTGTCTGGCACTAAATACCATTCTACACACCTGTGTTTGGACTCAGTCAATATGATCTACTGAAGAAAAACTTCTGTCTGTCCGCAAGCCTTTCAAACCTGTTGGACATAGGTTTATACTTATACCATGTTGCAAAGGCCTGGAACTCCTTATCTATATCCATCAGATCAATGTCCTCCCTTCTGTCTTTTAAAACCATTCTGAAATAGTTCTTAGCCAAAACCTGTCTCTGTTTTTGTTCTTGCTTAACCCCAGGATAAACAATATTCCTAATTATGAACAAGTTCCGATTCATACCTTACACCTCCTTACTCCCCCTTTTCGCTCACTTCCTAACTTTATATTTAGATATGTGATGTTCTTTTTGTTCCTCACTTTGTATTGCAATTCCTGTATGTATTATATTAACTTACCTTTAACTTCTAAAAACTCTAAAATTTCATTAATAATCAAGTTATTGTTATACAAGTTGTATCTGTTTTTTATTAATGTTGTCACATTATGGACTGGATTCATGAAAGCCTACACTAAGTGCACACAATCTATATTCAAGAAAATTCCTACCACATTTTTTGTGCTGTCTATTCACTCAGATTATACTAAGTGCACATGTAGTCTACACTTTCTGCTAACCTTTGTGAATCCCTCTCAGTATTTAAGACTACAAGAAAATTCAGCAGGAAAACTAAAATTAGGAGTAAAAAGTTGAGAGTTATACTTGTGTTGCCTATTCACTCAGAACAGTGTACACTTAGTGTAGGCACTCATGAATCCTGGCTTATGTAGTATAATTATTTAACTGCAGATGTTTTCTATTATTTTTGAAGCTTGTAAAATTACACCCCACTAATACACAATACTATACTACACTAAAATATAATATGCCACATATAAAACTTGTGATTGCAACAACTAACTACCCAAAATGAAAATCCAAATCAAAGCAAACATGTGAACTATACCAAAACCTAAATCTGTATACAACAGCAAAAAGCACATAGCATTTTTCACTTCAAAAGTACAGACTAATAAGGAAATGTGATATATTACAGTATACAAGATGTCTCATGATATTACCATGATATGTAACACAAGTCCTCCCTGTCAAAAAAACTAAGAGAAAATTACACTCAGAGAAGGAAATCTGTGGAAGCAATTTGAGCAACAACAGAGGTACTGTTAACTTTAATTTTAATTCTTGGAGCAACAAGCGTTTTAATTTTAATGAATGTACATTTAACAAAGACCATGAATCCGTTGATGAAACTTTTAAGTTATTCAAAGACAAATTGTACATTCTGAAATCAAACCAACTTGAAATTGACTATTTCAAGGAATGTATTGCAACTGAAAGGATTCCTAAAGGACTTAGAATAACTAAATATCCAAATAATGTGAAGTTTAACTCTATGTTGTACAAGCAATTGACTGAATTATTTAACAATACGGATATTGAAATATTGAAATATATGGTCCGAGACTATGAGACACAGAATGAAACACATATCTGAAACTAATGAATTACACACTAAATTGTTTGAAGTTAATAACGACAACTTTGATACAAGAAAATATGATAATTTATTTAAAGAAATCAATAATTTTTGTGACAAGGTTATTTATAGGAAGATAAAAAAAACTTGACAGGGATCTGCACGACTACAATAATGGCAGGGCATATCCAATTTTTAACAAATTTAACAAATTTAATGATTCCAAAGTCCATGATACAGAAAACATGAACAAAGAACATCAGGGGAACAGGTCTAGTATTCAAAAAACACATGAACACCCTTTAGAACAGGAAGCGGTAAGGAGGAGCGAGAGGATAGCCAAGAAACTGAGAAAACATTCATACCAGAACCCCCTGCCACCCAGAGAACGAGGGGGGAGATTTCAGGGGAGGGTTCATGTGTATTAAATTACAATTTAGACCCAAATATTCCCCTTTATGGGGGCAGTAGTTTTATGGACCCCCTTGACAATAATGCAATTACTATGAACACCTCCAGGACTGCATGGATCAGGCAATCCCAAATAAAACCAAGACTCTTTCCACAAAGGGCAAACGTCCAGTCTGGTGGACCCCAGACATTAACAAACTTTACAATAAGAGGAGAAAGCTATTACATGATAGAACAAAATCCATAAAAGGGAAGTCACCCCTGATCATTATTAGTAAAAAAATACGAGCACTCATAAAATCAACTAAGGCCAATTTTGAGAGAAAAATTGCCATGGATTCAAAGGACAATCATAAGGCCTTTTTCAGCTATGTTAGGAACCTGGGTGGAAACTCCCATATATGCTCAGAATTAGTCCAAAATGATACAAAAATCACTGAACCCACAGACATTGCCAACATACTGGCAGACAGGTTCAGTGCAAACTTCACCCCTCTCCCCTAAAGGAGAGATAACTATCCCAGCCGAGTGTAGCCTCCCGGACATCTCAAATGCGCAGGTGAAAGCTGCTCTCTCTAAAGCTAAAAACACAGCATCAATGGGACCGGATGGTGTCCCGGCTGTGTGCTACACGAGCTAAATGAGGAATTAAACCCGCACATAAGGCAGCTGTTTAATCTCAGCCTTACCACAGGATACGTGCCCAAGGAGTGGCGTACGGCAACTGTGGTCCCACTCCACAAAGGCGGTGCCTCTACGGACCCTGGTAATTACCGCCCCATAAGCTTAGCAAGTCTAGTCTGCAAAGCTATGGAGAGGATCATAATGGAGCTCATAAACAAAGATATAGGGGACTTGCAGACATTGGACCCTACCCAGTTTGGCTTTGTCAAGGGAAGATCATGCCTTTTGAACTTGGTTGACTTCTTCGAAACAGTCACCAAGGCCATTGATGAGGGAAAGGCAGTCCATACAGCCTACCTTGACCTTGCAAAGGCTTTCGACACAATACCCCACTCGGGTATTGTAGAAAAACTTACCAGCTTAAATGTAAACCCATATGTCACAAGATGGGTTGCAAACTGGCTTAAGGACAGAACCCAGAGGGTTAGAGTTGCTGGCGCTGTGTCAGACTCCAAGCCGGTCACAAGTGGTGTCCCACAGGGCTCGGTCCTTGGCCCCCTATTGTTTGGCATCTACTTCTCAGAAGTACAGGCCAACATGGGAGGACTTTGGCTGACAAAGTTTGCAGGCGACTGCAAACTGGGCCATAGTGGAAAGTGCATCGGACACGGATATCCTTCAGAAGGGACTCACGGAAACAGATAGCTGGTGCCAGAGCCATGGCCTGAAGTTAAACGCCAAAAATGTATAGTCATACCCTTCGGGAAAAACAAGGTAACCCCAAGCTACCATATAGGTGGCAATCCACTAAGCACAGAAGAGGTCATCAGGGACCTGGGGACCCAGGTTGACAGTGGCCTTTCTTTTGACACTCACATTGCTAAAGTGGTTAGAAAGACCTTCTACATTGCCCACCTGATCATGAAGGGATTCACATCCAGATCTAGTGAGGTCATTGTTCCCCTGTACTCTTCACTTATCAGACCAATGATCGAGTACAATGCCCCATTCGGGATGTATCTCACCCGACATCTGCAGCAATTGGAGAGACCCCAAAGTTCCTCACCAAAAGGATAAAGGGACTCCAAAATCTGTCATATGCTGCCAGATTGAAGAAACTCCAGCTCTATTCAGTCGCATACCATCTGCTCAGAGGTGACATGTGCCTGACATACAAGGCCATGTCCAACCCGGAATTAATGGACATGCTCCACCTCAAAAAATCCAAATCCACCAAAACCACTAGAGCAAGCGACTTAAACCTTAGCACGGATATAAATAGGACTTGCTGGAGGGATAGATTTATCACTCAGAGACTCCCTATGCTGTGGAATAAAATCCCGGTCCATGTGAGGCAGAGCACCTCGCTGACTCTGTTCAAGAGAAATCTAGACCTGTGGATGGGAGATCGTAGGTTTACCCCAGGAATCATCTCTGTGTCACTGCTGGACAGAGGCACAACAAACTAATGGGCACAGTATTTTTTCATATAAGGGGTGGCGTAAGCCACAATAATTTGGGCTAGGCTTATAAATGCCTTAGGGCAGATAGCCTAGTATAAACCTATGAACCTATGAACCTATACATCGGAAAGACAATTTTACGATTTATAACTTTACTGACAATATTATAGACAATGTTTATTTCAAATTATTTACAAAGGGCTTTCATTTTGTGCCTACAAAAACTGGTTCTATGGTTAACACATTAATAGATATTAAATTATTTACAAGACATTTAAATTTAAACGTTTATTTCAAAGGAAAAAACAATACAAAGGAGGAATTTCATAAAAAAAGTACATTTAACCCCCCCTACTAACCCTGTGTTAAGAGTTTTTGAACAAATGGTTGAAAGAGATGTGAGGCAAATTAAACCCCATTTGTGTCTTACACATGAAAATTGGACAGAAGAGGAAGAAACATTGTTAAGAAAATTGAGAGAAGAAAAAATTAGAGTGATGAAACCTGACAAAGTGGGTGGGGTGGTTTTGATGTACCATGAAATGTATGAGAACTATAAATACAATATTTTACAGGATACTGATCATTATAGGATAGTATCTCGTAATGAAATAAACATTGCTTATTCTAAGATCAACTATTATTTAATGGATCATTTGCTACAGGGGAGCATAAATGAAAAATTATACAACTTTTTGTATGTGGAAAATCCCCTGCTTCCTGTTATATTTGGGATACCAAAAGTACACAAGGGGTTAGAACCACTCAAATTTAGACCCATTGTAGCAGGAGCTGGGAGCATTACAGAACCTTTGGCTATTTTTGTAGACACACAACTGAAACCCTTTATTAATTTGGTTTCACATATTAGTAGAGACTCTCGGGAATTTTTGAGAAACATTCCCATTAGGAAAATTGAGACTGAGATATACTTTGTTACTATAGATGTGGTGGAATTATTCCCGAGCATTCCTCACACTACAGGACTGGAATGGTTTTGTGATATTTTAAGTACAGATTCTGATTTAAATGGTAACCTTGTCAATTTAATTATAGAACTTACCGAGACAGTATTGATGAATAATTTTGTGTACTTCAATGGTGACCATTTTCAACAGAATAAAGGTGTTGCCATAGGGGCAGCGTGTGCCCCCATTTACGCAAACTGCGTTTTATATTTTTGGGAGAAAAAATGTGTTTTTAACACAATATGGAAGCAACACATTTTATTCTATACCCGTTTTTTTTGGATGACGTGTATTTTTTGGAAAGGGTCTAGGCAATCATTTGAATTTTATGAATATGTAAATGCTTGTACTGATTTTTTAAAATTTACATATACTATTGATCAAACAAGTATTAATTATTTGGATGTTACTCTGTATAAGGATTCATTTAATTGTGTACATTCAAAATTATACAGAAAACCCACTTTTTCCAACACATACTTACATTTTCTAAGTGGACATCCTTTTTCTCAGAAAAAGAGTATAGTGAGAGGACAATTGATTAGGGCATCCAGAATGACAAGTGAGGATGTGATTTTTACTGATGAGGTCAATTATATAAGGTCACTTTTAATTGAAAGAGGTTATCCGGATTCCTTGTTACAGATTTTAATTAATGAAATAACCAAAGGGAGAAAAACTAAATATTTTCCAGTATTAGGACAGAAGGACGATACGGGGTCCACGGGGAAAAAAGAAAACACAGAGAATTATAGTCAAGCATTAGTACACACATTTTCTGACACTTCTAATATTGTGGAAGGAATCATCAGAAAATACTGCCCAATATTGAAAATGAACAATGAGATTGGAAATTACATCCCTAATTATCCCGTCTTTATTAGAAAAAGAGGGAGGAATTTAAAAGATTTATTTGAGATTAACGAGGGTCATAAGACAGTGAATTCCAATACCAAAAAAGGTACATACAAATGTGGGTCCTGTCGACAATGTGAACACATTTTACACCAACAAGGAATTTACATTCCATCTAGAGAATATAAGTTTTTTCCATCTAGGTATTACAATTGTGGCACAAAGGGAATTGTGTATATTGGTGTATGTATGGTTTGTAAAAGTTTTTATATAGGTAAATCTACCCGTACTTTAAGAAAGAGAATTTATGAGCATATGTACGAAATAAGTAAAGGAAAAGAGTCCAATGCTTTTTACAAACACTCTCTGATATGCAAATATATGAGTATAACATTTGCTGTCATTGAACAGGTAGCGATCGATCCTAGGGGGGGGTAACTGGGAATCCAGAGTGGAATTTAGGGAGTTATTTTGGCAACTCAAACTGGATGCCAGTAGACCCCCTGGTCTCAATGACAGCATTAGTATACAGAGCGTGTTGAAACTAAGACAAGCCAAGTTATAACAACGATCAGTAGACTCCCTCAATTTATATATTCTCTCAATCACATTCTTTCAATCAAAGTTGTTTTCAAGACAGGGATTTGTCAGGTTTCCTTTGAAATAAAATAAAATAAAACGAAAAAAATTTTTTTCATTGATTAAGATAATTTTTTTCTCTAAGGTCCTGGAGTGTAATTTAACTAATGTTGACAAGGAACATTTTACGAAAAAATTATTTAATGGTTTCTTTATATGTTATTGCTTTTTACTGTACAATTTTGTTTATTGATGAAATTGGAACACTTACGCGAAGTTTTTCTACATCAATTGCATACATAAAGAAGGTGCTTTTTAATGTTGTGAGTTTATACATTTCAGTAAAGGTTTTTTATGATATTTGTTTTAGACATGTAGGGGGACAATTTAATAACACAATTTGTTTACATTTTATGCTCGTGAGTATATTTTTTTGCTACGATACTTTTTCGTAGAGTTTTCTTCGGTTTGCAATTAACGTTTTACTTTTAAAATTGAATTGGAATGTTAAGTAGGGGTTAATTAATGTTGATTGACATTAATATAAAATGAGGTCACTATGAACAGAAAGTTTGTTCTGAAGAAGCTTTGTTATTCAACAAAGAGAAAGCGCGCTCAACATCAACACTTGTGTTCTGTTTATTGTGGTTCTGAGCCGTTTGGCTTTTTATGTCGTTGGAATAAAAGTGGTTTTACATTCAGTCACGGTTCCTGCTCTCTGCCTTGGTTTGGATTTTTCTAGATATGTGATGTTCTTTTTGTTCCTCACTTCATATTGCAATTCCTGTATGTATTATATTAACTTACCTTTAACTTCTAAAAACTCTAAAATTTCATTAATAATCAAGTTATTGTTATACAAGTTGTATCTGTTTTTTATTAATGTTGTCACATTATGGACTGGATTCATGAAAGCCTACACTAAGTGCACACAATCTGTATTCAATAAAATTCCTACCACATTTTTTGTGCTGTCTATTCACTCAGACAGATTATACTAAGTGCACATGTAGTCTACACTTTCTGCTAACCTTTGTGAATCCCTCTCAGTATTTAAGATTACAAGAAAATTCAGCAGGAAAACTAAAATTAGGAGTAAAAAGTTGAGAGTTATACTTGTGTTGCCTATTCACTCAGAACAGTGTACACTTAGTGTAGGCACTCACGAATCCTGGCTTATGTAGTATAATTATTTAACTGCAGATGTTTTATATTATTTTTGAAGCTTGTAAAATTACACCCCACTAATACACAATACTATACTACACTAAAATATAATATGCCACATATAAAACTTGTGATTGCAACAACTAACTACCCAAAATGAAAATCCAAATCAAAGCAAACATGTGAACTATACCAAAACCTAAATCTGTATACGACAGCAAAAAGCACATAGCATTTTTCACTTCAAAGGTACAGACTAATAAGGAAATGCAATATATTACAGTATACAAGATGTCTCATGATATTACCATGATATGTAACACAAGTCCTCCCTGTCAAAAAAACTAAGAGAAAATTACACTCAGAGAAGGAAATCTGTGGAAGCAATTTGAGCAACAACAGAGGTACTGTTAACTTTAATTTTAATTCTTGGAGCAACAAGCGTTTCAATTTTAATGAATGTACATTTAACAAAGACCATGAATCCTTTGATGAAACTTTTAAGTTATTCAAAGACAGATTGTACATTCTGAAATCAAACCAACTTGAAATTGACTATTTCAAGGAATGTATTGCAACTGAAAGGATTCCTAAAGGACTTAGAATAACTAAATATCCAAATAATGTGAAGTTTAACTCTATGTTGTACAAGCAATTGACTGAATTATTTAACAATACGGGCATTGAAATATTTTTTTTTATTTATCATTTGTTGACCGGGAAAGTCCGACTAGGTTCCACAGAGCCTGTTTTCAGCGGAGGCCCGGGGAGAAATGCTCCAGATGCATGTCTTTGGAATTATTGAAATATTGGAGTATTGAAATATATGGTCTGAGACTATGAGACACAGAATGAAACACATATCTGAAACTAATGAATTACACACTAAATTGTTTGAAGTTAATAACGACAACTTTGATACAAGAAAATATGATAATTTATTTAAAGAAATCGATAATTTTTGTGACAAGGTTATTTATAGGAAGATATAAAAACTTGACAGGGATCTGCACGACTACAATAATGGCAGGGCATATCCAATTTTTAACAAATTTAGTGATTCCAAAGTCCATGATACAGAAAACATGAACAAAGAACATCAGGGGAACGGGTCTAGTATTCAAAAAACACATGAACACCCTTTAGAACAGGAAGCGGTAAGGAGGAGCGAGAGGATAGCCAAGAAACTGAGAAAACATTCATACCAGAACCCCCTGCCACCCAGAGAACAAGGGGGGAGATTTCAGGGGAGGGTTCATGTGTATTAAATTACAATTTAGACCCAAATATTCCCTTTATGGGGGCAGTAGTTTTATGGACCCCCTTGACAATAATGCAATTACTATACATCGGAAAGACAATTTTATGATTTATAACTTTACTGACAATATTATAGACAATGTTTATTTCAAATTATTTACAAAGGGCTTTCATTTTGTGCCTACAAAAACTGGTTCTATGGTTAACACATTAATAGATATTAAATTATTTACAAGACATTTAAATTTAAACGTTTATTTCAAAGGAAAAAAACAATACAAAGGAGGAATTTCATAAAAAAAGTACATTTAACCCCCCTACTAACCCTGTGTTAAGAGTTTTTGAAGAAATGGTTGAAAGAGATGTGAGGCAAATTAAACCCCATTTGTGTCTTACACATGAAAATTGGACAGAAGAGGAAGAAACATTGTTAAGAAAATTGAGAGAAGAAAAAATTAGAGTGATGAAACCTGACAAAGGGGGTGGGGTGGTTTTGATGTACCATGAAATGTATGAGAACTATAAATACAATATTTTACAGGATACTGATCATTATAGGATAGTATCTCATAATGAAATAAACATTGCTTATTCTAAGATCAACTATTATTTAATGGATCATTTGCTACAGGGGAGCATAAATGAAAAATTATACAACTTTTTGTATGTGGAAAATCCCCTGCTTCCTGTTATATTTGGGATACCAAAAGTACACAAGGGGTTAGAACCACTCAAATTTAGACCCATTATAGCAGGAGCTGGGAGCATTACAGAACCTTTGGCTATTTTTGTAGACACACAACTGAAACCCTTTATTAATTTGGTTTCACATATTAGTAGAGACTCTTGGGAATTTTTGAAAAACATTCCCATTAGGAAAATTGAGACTGAGATATACTTTGTTACTATAGATGTGGTGGAATTATTCCCGAGCATTCCTCACACTACAGGACTGGAATGGTTTTGTGATATTTTAAGTACAGATTCTGGTTTAAATGGTAACCTTGCCAATTTAATTATAGAACTTACCGAGACAGTATTGATGAATAATTTTGTGTACTTCAATGGTGACCATTTTCAACAGAATAAAGGTGTTGCCATGGGGGCAGCGTGTGCCCCCATTTACGCAAACTGCGTTTTATATTTTTGGGAGAAAAAATGTATTTTTAACACAATATGGAAGCAACACATTTTATTCTATACCCGTTTGTTTGGACGACATGTGTATTTTTTGGAAAGGGTCCAGGCAATCATTTGAATTTTATGAATATATAAATGCTTGTACTGATTTTTTAAAATTGACATATACTATTGATCAAACAAGTATTAATTATTTGGATGTTACTCTGTATAAGGATTCATTTAATTGTGTACATTCAAAATTATACAGAAAACCCACTTTTTCCAACACATACTTACATTTCTAAGTGGACATCCTTTTTTCTCAGAAAAAGAGTATAGTGAGAGGACAATTGATTAGGGCATCCAGAATGACAAGTGAGGATGTGATTTTTACTGATGAGATCAATTATAATAGGTCACTTTTAATTGAAAGAGGTTATCCGGATTCCTTGTTACAGATTTTAATTAATGAAATAACCAAAGAGAGAAAAACTAAATATCTTCTAGTATTAGGACAGAAGGATGATACGGGGTCCACGGGGAAAAAAGAAAACACGGAGAATTATAGTCAAGCATTAGTACACACATTTTCTGACACTTCTAATATTGTGGAAGGAATCATCAGAAAATACTGGCCAATATTGAAAATGAACAATGAGATTGGAAATTACATCCCTAATTATCCCGTCTTTATTAGAAAAAGAGGGAGGAATTTAAAAGATTTATTTGAGATTAACGAGGGTCATAAGACAGTGAATTCCAATACCAAAAAAGGTACATACAAATGTAGGTCCTGTCGACAATGTGAACACATTTTACACCAACAAGGAATTTACATTCCATCTAGAGAATATAAGTTTTTTCCATCTAGGTATTACAATTGTGGCACAAAGGGAATTGTGTATATTGGTGTATGTTTGGTTTGTAAAAGTTTTTATATAGGTAAATCTACCCGTACTTTAAGAAAGAGAATTTACGAGCATATGTATGAAATAAGTAAAGGGAAAGAGTCCAATGCTTTTTACAAACACTCTCTGATATGCAAATATATGAGTATAACATTTGCTGTCATTGAACAGGTAGCGATCGATCCTAGGGGGGGTAACTGGGAATCCAGAGTGGAATTTAGGGAGTTATTTTGGCAACTCAAACTGAATGCCAGTAGACCCCCTGGTCTCAATGACAGCATTAGTATACAGAGCGTGTTGAAACTAAGACAAGCCAAGTTATAACAACAATCAGTAGACTCCCTCAATTTATATATTCTCTCAATCACATTCTTTCAATCAAAGCTGTTTTCAAGATGGGGATTTGTCAGGTTTCCTTTGCAATAAAATAAAATAAAACGAAAAAAAATGTTTTTCATTGATTAAGATAATTTTTTTCTCTAAGGTCCTGGAGTATAATTTAACTAATGTTGACAAGGAACATTTTACGAAAAAATTATTTAATGGTTTCTTCTTTATATGTTATTGCTTTTTACTGTACAATTTTGTTTATTGATGAAATTGGAACACTTACGCAAAGTTTTTCTACATCAATTGCACACATAAAGAAGGTGCTTTTTAATGTTGTGAGTTTATACATTTCAGTAAAGGTTTTTTATGATATTTGTTTTAGACATGTAGGGGGACAATTTAATAACACAATTTGTTTACATTTTATGCTCGTGAGTATATTTTTTTGCTACGATACTTTTTCATAGAGTTTTCTTCGGTTTGCAATTAACGTTTTACTTTTAAAATTGAATTGGAATGTTAAGTAGGGGTTAATTAATGTTGATTGACATTAATATAAAATGAGGTCACTATGAACAGAAAGTTTGTTCTGAAGAAGCTTTGTTATTCAACAAAGAGAAAGCGCGCTCAACATCAACACTTGTGTTCTGTTTATTGTGGTTCTGAGCCTTTTGGCTTTTTATGTCGTTGGAATAAAAGTGGTTTTACATTCAGTCATGGTTCCTGCTCTCTGCCTTGGTTTGGATTTTTCTAGATATATCATGTTCTTTTTCTTCCTCACTTCGTATTGCAATTCCTGTATGTATTATATTAACTTACCTTTAACTTCTAAAAACTCTAAAATTTCATTAATAATCAAGTTATTGTTATACAAGTTGTATCTGTTTTTTATTAATGTTGTCACATTATGGACTGGATTCATGAAAGCCTACACTAAGTGCACACAATCTGTATTCAAGAAAATTCCTACCACATTTTTTGTGCTGTCTATTCACTCAGATTATACTAAGTGCACATGTAGTCTACACTTTCTGCTAACCTTTGTGAATCCCTCTCAGTATTTAAGACTACAAGAAAATTCAGCAGGAAAACTAAAATAGGAGTAAAAAGTTGAGAGTTATACTTGTGTTGCCTATTCACTCATAACAGTGTACACTTAGTGTAGGCACTCACGAATCCTGGCTTATGTAGTATAATTATTTAACTGCAGATGTTTTATATTATTTTTGAAGCTTGTAAAATTACACTCCACTAATACACAATACTATACTACACTAAAATATAATATGCCACATATAAAACTTGTGATTGCAACAACTAACTACCCAAAATGAAAATCCAAATCAAAGTAAACATGAGAACTATACCAAAACCTAAATCTGTATACAACGGCAAAAAGCACATAGCATTTTTCACTTCAAAAGTACAGACTAATAAGGAAATGTAATATATTACAGTATACAAGATGTCTCATGATATTACCATGATATGTAACACAAGTCCTCCCTGTCAAAAAAACTAAGAGAAAATTACACTCCGAGAAGGAAATCTGTGGAAGCAATTTGAGCAACAACAGAGGTACTGTTAACTTTAATTTTAATTCTTGGAGCAACAAGCGTTTTAATTTTAATGAATGTACATTTAACAAAGACCATGAATCATTTGATGAAACTTTTAAGTTATTCAAAGACAAATTGTACATTCTGAAATCAAACCAACTTGAAATTGACTATTTCAAGGAATGTATTGCAACTGAAAGGATTCCTAAAGGACTTAGAATAACTAAATATCCAAATAATGTGAAGTTTAACTCTATGTTGTACAAGCAATTGACTGAATTATTTAACAATACGGGTATTGAAATGTTGAAATATATGGTCCGAGACTATGAGACACAGAATGAAACACTTATATCTGAAACTAATGAATTACACACTAAATTGTTTGAAGTTAATAACGACAACTTTGATACAAGAAAATATGATAATTTATTTAAAGAAATCGATAATTTTGTGACAAGGTTATTTATAGGTTCATAGGTTCATACTAGGCTATCTGCCCTGGGGCAATTACAAGCCTAGCCCAATTTTGTTTGGCTTATGCCACCCCTTGATTTGAGTATACTGTGCCCTTTTTAAGGTTTAGTTTACTGTGCCTCTGTCTAATAGTGACACGGAAGTAATCCCCAGGACAAACCTACGATCCCCCATCCACTCATCAAGATTCTTCTTGAAGAGATTCAGTGAGGTGCTCTGCCTAACATGAATTGGAATTCTATTCCAGAGGGAAGGGAGCCTCTGGGTTATGAAACTGTCCCTCCAGCAAGTTCTATTTATTTCTGCGCTGAGGTTCAAGTCCCTCGAGCGTGCGGCTCTAAGGGATTTAGATTTACTGAGGTGGAGCATGTCCATTAATTCTGGATTGGACATAGCTTTATATGTCAGGCATAGATCGCCTCGAAGTAGGTGGTATGCAACTGAGTAGAGCTGGAGTTTTTTTAACCGAGCAGCATATGGCATCTGCTTGAGTCCCTTGATCCTCTTGGTGAGGTACTTTTGGGGTCTTTCTAATTGCTGCAGGTGTCGGGTAAGGTACATACCAAAAGGGGCATTGTATTCTATGATGGGCCTGATGAGGGATGAATAAAGGGGCACGATTACCTCTCTTGATCTAGATGTGAATCCTTTCATGATGAGGTGGGCTATGTAGAAGGTCTTTCTAACCACTTTGGCAATGTGGTTGTCAAAGGAGAGATTGCTATCAACTTGGGTCCCCAGATCCCTAATTACTTTCTCTGTACTTAATGGGTTACCGCCTGTGTGGTAATTTGTGGGCACATTGTTTTTGCCAAAGGGTATGACTATACACTTTTTGGCATTTACCTTTAGACCACGGCTCTGGCACCAGTTATCCGTCTCTGTGAGACCTTTTTGAAGGATGTTTGTGTCAGCTGGAGAGTCGATTATGGCACCCAGTTTGCAGTCATCTGCGAACTTGGTGAGCCATAGTCCTCCCACATTGGCCTGTACCTCAGAAAAGTATATACCGAACAAGAGCGGTCCTAGGACAGAACCTTGTGGGACGCCACTTGTGACTGGTTTTGAGTCTGACATGGCTCCAGCAACTCTCACTCTGTAGGTTCTGTCTTTGAGCCAGTTTGTGACCCATCTTGTGACATAGGGGGTTATATTTAAGCTGGATAGCTTATCTATGATGCCCGAGTCGGGTATTGTGTCAAATGCCTTTGCTAGGTCCAGATAGGCTGTGTGGACTACCTTCCCTTCATCTATGGCTTTGGTGACTGTTTCAAAGAAGTCGACCAGGTTCAAAAGGCAGGATCTGCCCTTGACAAAGCCAAATTGGGTAGGATCTAGTGCCTGTAAATCCCCAATGTCTTTGTTTATGAGCTCCATGATGATCCTCTCCATAGCCTTGCAGACTAGGCTAGTCAGGTTTATGGGGCGATAGTTTCCAGGGTCCGTAGAGGCTCCACCTTTGTGGAGTGGGACCACTGTTGCTGTACGCCATTCTGTGGGCACATACCCTGTAGTGAGGCTGAGATTGTACAGCTGTTTTATTTGAGGGATTAGTTCTTCTTGGAGTTCATGTAGGATGCAACCCGGGATGCCATCTGGTCCCATGGAAGCAGTGTTTTTTGCTTTGGAGAGGGCAGCCTTCACCTGAGCATCAGAGATGTTTGGGAGGCAGCCCTCTGCCGGGATAGATACTTGCTCTTTTGGGGGGGAAGGGGTGGAGTAGTTTGCACTGAACCTGTCTGCCAGGATATTGGCGATGTCTGTGGGTTCAGTGTATTTTTTGTCATTTAGAATCAACTCAGAACAAGTCTGGGAGTTGCATCCCAGGTTCCTAACATAACTGAAAAAGCCTTATGATTGTCTTTAGTGTCCTGTGCAATTTTTCTCTCGAAGCTGGCCTTGGAGGATTTTATGAGGGATCGTAATTTTTTGCTAGTACTGATCAGAGCTGCCTTCCCTATTAGGGATTTTGCTCTATCATGTAGTAGCTTCCTCCTTCTGTTGTACAGTTTATTTATGGCTGGGGTCCACCAGACTGGACGCCTGCCTTTGGTTGATTGGGTCTTGGTTTTGTTTGGGATAGCATGATCCATGCATTCCTGGAGATGTCCGTAGAATGCGTTTATATAGGATTCTGCAGTTTGGGCCGTAGTTTCCACTGGCCCTGGGCCTTGAAGGATTCCACTTCAGTTTTGAGAAGTGTGAAGTTCGCTTTTGAGAAGTTTTTCACTGTGGTTTTCTGGGTTGGGGGTGGGGTCGGGATGCGGATATCCAGTGAAATTAATTTATGGTCTGATCTTACCAATGAGGGATATACTTCTGGTATGGAGCATAGAGTACCCATGTTGGTAATGATCAGGTCTAGTATGTTATCCCCTCTTATGGGAGTGATGACTAGTTGTTCCATAGCATTTGAGTTTATAATTTCCAGGAACCTTTGGGCTAAGGTGCTGGGGCTTGAGTAGTGCTCCCAGTCTATGTTTGGGTAGTTGAAGTCACCCAATATAATGGTGTTCGGAGAGATCTTCATGTTCTCCAATGTTTTCAGGAAAGTCGAGTGGGATTCCTGACTTTGAGAGGATGGTCTGTAGGATGCTATAAACTGAAAAGCAGTCTTGCCCACTGTTAGTTGCACATGGATGATCTCCGATACTTCGTGCAATGCCACTAACCTGGAGGTGTGGATATCCTTGATAAATATGGAAACTCCCCCTCCTTTTGTGGTTCGGTCCGGGTTTTGGGGCCGAAAAGCATGATATGAGGTATAACCTGGTAATGCTGGAGTGCTCTCTGGAGCCTTGAACCAGGTTTCTGTAAATGCACAGATATCAATGTTCTCCATACTAAGGAGAGCTTCGAGTGATGTGCATCTTGAGGTTAAGACTTCTGGCGTTTAGCAGCATTACCCTTAGTTTCTTGTTCCTTGTGCTGTCTATGGAGGTGGGTTTGACTTTTGAGCCTTGCCTAAAAAAGGCACTATGGGGGTGGCAAGAGCCTTTGCCAATATCCGAAAGCCCAGTGGTGACAGGTGCAAGCCGTCCCTAGCGAAGCAACGTGGCTTGTCGAGCATGTCATCCCAGGCTGACAGACACTGGATCCCCTTTGAATGACACCAAAATTTTAGCCAATTGTTAAAATCGATCATTTTGTCTTTGTACTGTGGCATCATTCTAGGTGAGGGTAAGATGCTGCTCAAGGTCAGGGTCATACCGGCCTGGGCTACATGATCAGAGAGCTCCTCTATGTCTCTTTTCATGTAGTCCAGGGAGGTACGTCTCAGGTCATTCACACCAGCATGTACAATGACTGAGTCATATTTGTATTTGCTTTGGAGTGACCTGAGTGCTTGCATTATGTGGTGGATCCTAGCGCCCGACAGGCAGCTCACTGTGACCTTCTCTTTGTTCAGCCTGGTGAGCGGGACGTCAGTGTGTCTGACAATAGAGTCACCTATTACAAGAGTATCAGGTGTGTTATTCAGCCTTAAAGGCTGTGGCTGCTTGACACACTGACTTTGTGGGCTATGTGTTGTGCGTGTTTTGTTTTGGGGTAGCGTTTGCTTGGATGTCTGCTTTGGAGGTCTCTGTTGCTTAGGTAGATTTTTATTTAGAGCCTCTGAGTATGTTTTTGTGTATTTATGTGTTTGGTTCGCTGATGTGGTGGGACTATGTGATACTGGAATTGTGTTGTGTGAGGTTACCTTCTCCTCCTGACTGGTTTCACCAGTTTTGAGATGAGAGAGCCCAGCCTCCAGTTTGGCTATATGGTTGCATCTCTCACATATATTTGAACCTGTTTGGAGGAGGAGAGGGTTGTCTGTGTACATGAGACAGTTGTAACATTGCCTCAAAATTCCCAGATTCACCAGCTGGACTGGAGAGGAAACCATTGATTGACATTTGGACATGCTAGAGTAATATAGGGAAACTGAATTAAGACGGACCAATAGGGGTCAAGGTAATCATAGAGAGTATAAGAGTAAGTAGTGCTTATGGTTTAATAGTGCTAACTTGTAAGATTACTTATTTGGAACAGTGAAGGGCCTTAGAATGAGAATATGGTGTTTAATTTGAGAGATAGAGCCGTTCTAAGGGAAAAAGTGAAGAGCAGACTTTGTGGAGCCAGGAATAGTTTAAACCCAATTAGGTGGCGCTGCCCGTTGTTGCACTATGCACAAAAACGCGCAAAACTGCACAAAAGAGGGTTTTAAGAGAGGGAGATCAAGGAGTTTGGAATTGACCCAAAATGGCCAATAAAACTACAGTTTCAAGGCAGTAACCACTCCCACAGGGGCAGGCAGGCTGCTCAATGTTTATCACTGTCACTGATGAACAGAGAGACTTCCCTTTAGCCCAAGCAAAAAATGGCCTCCAAGAAACTTACAAACAGTTCAGAACAGCAAGCCTGTAACTGAACTTTTTTAAATCTCAGAAAAGAGGGAAAAAAGCAAGATTTTTTTTTTTTTTTTAAAGATAGCAGAGGTTCACAAGTATCAACAAGTTATAACAGTGCAGTAAATGACCCCACACTTGAGTGCTAGGCCAGAGACAGATAAAATGCAAGTTTTAAGAAAAAAATGATTTTAAAAATAAGTGCAAACAGGAAATTCAGTAAACAGCTCTAGGCTGTGTTGTAAATACAGTTACCAATGCAGAAATCAAGTTTAACAAGCCAGAAAATGCTCAAAGTAGGCGGCTATGCAGAAACACTTAGCAAATAATCTGAAGAAAAATACTTAAATATAGGAAGATAAAAAAACTTGACAGGGATCTGCACGACTACAATAATGGCAGGGCATATCCAATATTTAACAAATTTAACAAATTTAGTGATTCCAAAGTCCATGATACAGAAAGCATGAACAAAGAACATCAGGGGAACAGGTCTAGTATTCAAAAAACACATGAACACCCTTTAGAACAGGAAGCGGTAAGGAGGAGCGAGAGGATAGCCAAGAAACTGAGAAAACATTCATACCAGAACCCCCTGCCACCCAGAGAATGAGGGGGGAGATTTCAGGGGATGGTTCATGTGTATTAAATTACAGTTTAGACCCAAATATTCCCCTTTATGGGGGCGGTAGTTTTATGGACCCCCTTGACAATAATGCAATTACTATACATCGGAAAGACAATTTTACGATTTATAACTTTACTGACAATATTATAGATGATGTTTATTTCAAATTATTTACAAAGGGCTTTCATTTTGTGCCTACAAAAACTGGTTCTATGGTTAACACATTAATAGATATTAAATTATTTACAAGACATTTAAATGTAAACATTTATTTCAAAGGAAAAAACAATACAAAGGAGGAATTTCATAAAAAAAGTACATTTAACCCCCCTACTAACCCTGTGTTAAGAGTTTTTGAAGAAATGGTTGAAAGAGATGTGAAGCAAATTAAACCCCATTTCTATCTTACACATGAAAATTGGACAGAAGAGGAAGAAACATTGTTAAGAAAATTGAGAGAAGAAAAAATTAGAGTGATGAAACCTGACAAAGGGGGTGGGGTGGTTTTGATGTACCATGAAATATATGAGAACTATATACACAATATTTTACAGGATACTGATCATTATAGGATAGTATCTCGTAATGAAATAAACATTGCTTATTCTAAGATCAACTATTATTTAATGGATCATTTGCTACAGGGGAGCATAAATGAAAAATGATACAACTTTTTGTATGTGGAAAATCCCTGGCTTCCTGTTATATTTGGGATGCCAAAAGTACAGAAAGGGTTAGAACCACTCAAATTTAGACCCATTGTAGCAGGAGCTGGGAGCATTACAGAACCTTTGGCTATTTTTGTAGACACACAATTGAAACCCTTTATTAATTCGGTTTCACATATTAGTAGAGACTCTTGGGAATTTTTGAGAAACATTCCCATTAGGAAAATTGAGACTGAGATATACTTTGTTACTATAGATGTGGTGGAATTATTCCCGAGCATTCCTCACACTACAGGACTGGAATGGTTTCATGATATTTTAAGTGCAGATTCTGGTTTAAATGGTAACCTTGTCAATTTAATTATACAACTTACCGAGACAGTATTGATGAATAATTTTGTGTACTTCAATGGTGACCATTTTCAGCAGAATAAAGGTGTTGCCATGGGGGCAGCGTGTGCCCCCATTTACACAAACTGGGTTTTATATTTTTGGGAGAAAAAATTTATTTTTAACACAATATGGAGGCAACACATTTTATTCTATACCCGTTTTTTTGGACGACATGTGTATTTTTTGGAAAGGGTCCAGGCAATCATTTGAATTTTATGAATATATAAATGCTTGTACTGATTTTTTTTAAATTTACATATACTATTGATCAAACAAGTATTAATTATTTGGATGTTACTCTGTATAAGGATTCATTTAATTGTGTACATTCAAAATTATACAGAAAACCCATTTTTTCCAACACATACTTACATTTTCTAAGTGGACATCCTTTTTCTCAGAAAAAGAGTATAGTGAGAGGACAATTGATTAGGGCATCCAGAATGACAAGTGAGGATGTGATTTTTACTGATGAGGTCAATTATATAACGTCACTTTTAATTGAAAGAGGTTATCCGGATTCCTTGTTACAGATTTTAATTAATGAAATAACCAAAGAGAGAAAAACTAAATATTTTCCAGTATTAGGACAGAAGGACGATACGGGGTCTACGGGGAAAAAAGAAAACATGGAAAATTATAGTCAAGCATTAGTACACACATTTTCTGACACTTCTAATATTGTGGAAGGAATCATCAGAAAATACTGGCCAATATTGAAAATGAACAATGAGATTGGAAATTGCATCCCTAATTATCCCGTCTTTATTAGAAAAAGAGGGAGGAATTTAAAAGATTTATTTGAGATTAACGAGGGTCATAAGACAGTGAATTCCAATACCAAAAAAGGTACATACAAATGTGGGTCCTGTCAACAATGTGAACACATTTTACACCAACAAGGAATTTACATTCCATCTAGAGAATATAAGTTTTTTCCATCTAGGTATTACAATTGTGGCACAAAGGGAATTGTGTATATTGGTGTATGTATGGTTTGTAAAAGTTTTTATATAGGTAAATCTACCCATGCTTTAAGAAAGAGAATTTACGAGCATATGTACGAAATAAGTAAAGGGAAAGAGTCCAATGCTTTTTACAAACACTCTCTGATATGCAAATATATGGGTATAACATTTGCTGTCATTGAACAGGTAGTGATCGATCCTAGGGGGGGTAACTGGGAATCCAGAGTGGAATTTAGGGAGTTATTTTGGCAACTCAAACTGGATGCCAGTAGACCCCCTGATCTCAACGACAGCATTAGTATACAGAGCGTGTTGAAACTAAGACAAGCCAAGTTATAACAACAATCAGTAGACTCCCTCAATTTATATATTTTCTCAATCACATTCTTTCAATCAAAGTTGTTTTCAAGACGGGGATTTGTCAGGTTTCCTTTGAAATAAAATAAAATAAAACGAAAAAAATTTTTTTCATTGATTAAGATAGTTTTTTTTCTCTAAGGTCCTGGAGTATAATTTAACTAATGTTGACAAGGAACTTTTTACAAAAAAATTATTTAATGGTTTCTTCTATATATGTTATTGCTTTTTACTGTATAATTTTGTTTATTGATGAAATTGGAACACTTACGCAAAGTTTTTCTACATCAATTACACACATAAAGAAGGTGCTTTTTAATGTTGTGAGTTTATACATTTCAGTAAAGGTTTTTTATGATATTTGTTTTAGACATGTAGGGGGACAATTTAATAACACAATTTGTTTACATTTTTTGCTCGTGAGTATATTTTTTTGCTAGGATACTTTTTCGTAGAGTTTTCTTAGGTTTGCAATTAACGTTTTACTTTGAAAATTGAATTGGAATGTTAAGTAGGGGTTAATTAATGTTGATTGACATTAATATAAAATGAGGTCACTATGAACAGTAAGTTTGTTCTGAAGAAGCTTTGTTATTCAACAAAGAGAAAGCACGCTCAACATCAACATTTGTGTTCTGTTTATTGTGGTTCTGAGCCGTTTGGCTTTTTATGTCGTTGGAATAAAAGTGGTTTTACATTCAGTCACAGTTCCTGCTCTCTGCCTTGGTTTGGATTTTTCTAGATATGTGATGTTCTTTTTGTTCCTCACTTCGTATTGCAATTCCTGTATGTATTATATTAACTTACCTTTAACTTCTAAAAACTCTAAAATTTCATTAATAATCAAGTTATTGTTATACAAGTTGTATCTGTTTTTTATTAATGTTGTCACATTATGGACTGGATTCATGAAAGCCTACACTAAGTGCACACAATCTGTATTCAAGAAAATTCCTACCACATTGTTTGTGCTGTCTATTCACTCAGACAGATTATACTAAGTGCACATGTAGTCTACACTTTCTGTTAACCTTTGTGAATCCCTCTCAGTATTTAAGACTACAAGAAAATTCAGCAGGAAAACTAAAATTAGGAGTAAAAAGTTGAGAGTTATACTTGTGTTGCCTATTCACTCAGAACAGTGTACACTTAGTGTAGGCACTCACGAATCCTAGCTTATGTAGTATAATTATTTAACTGCAGATGTTTTCTATTATTTTTGAAGCTTGTAAAATTACACCCCACTAATACACAATACTATACTACACTAAAATATAATATGCCACATATAAAACTTGTGATTGCAACAACTAACTACCCAAAATGAAAATCCAAATCAAAGCAAACATGAGAACTATACCAAAACCTAAATCTGTATATGACAGCAAAAAGCACATAGCATTTTTCACTTCAAAAGTACAGACTAATAAGGAAATGCAATATATTACAGTATACAAGATGTCTCATGATATTACCATGATGTGTAACACAAGTCCTCCCTGTCAAAAAAACTAAGAGAAAATTACACTCAGAGAAGGAAATCTGTGGAAGTAAATGACCAGAGCATTCCCTGGAAGGATTTATGTCGAAGTACTAGGAAGCACAGTAAAGTGTGGATGGTGACCGTTTCTCCAGTCTTTTTGTGTGTGTTTTTTGGAAGTAAATGGCCACCCACAAAACAAAAGTCTGAAATACAATGAAAGCAATACTACTTGACATTAATTGCTTCATACTGCTCAACTTTCCCTAATTTTGTCGCATATTATTACCCTTCTCCTTGTAAAATGTTTTGATTTTCTGGTAAATCACTGAAGATTACAGTCAGTCAGTGATCTTCCATACTTAATCTTTAGGAAATCCGTGTTGGAAATAGTTATTCCTCTACTAACTTGTAAGTGAATTAGAGGTAATATTTAAAAATTATTATGGACATTTTCCCCTTTCCATTACTTTGGCTTTATCCCCATGTCTTGCACAAAAAAATTTGAGATATGCGCTGACCTTAAAGGAAACACTCAGAAGTGTGGAGAACTGGTGGTAAAAGGTACAAACTTCACTAATCAGTGTGACATAGCAAATCTACTGGCTGATAAATTTAGCTCTGACTTTACTCCCACCATGAAATCCTTTCTAGCATATCCCCAACTATCAACAGGGAGCAGGTCCTAGTGGAACTCGCTAAGGCCAAAAACACTGTTTCAATGGTCCCCTGACAGTATCCCTTGTTGCCTCCTAAATACCCTAAAACAAGACCTAGTAGGACCACTTGAGACACTCTTCAACTACATACAGCAGAGAATTGATTATCTGAATGTCAATTATCTGAAACATCAATTATCTGAACACAGCCTTCCAAAGTTTTCGGGCAGGAAAAATCATGTAGTCTGAATATGCAGACATTACATGTATTTGCTTGTGTGTGCTTTTTGAGCTTGTAGTCCACACGTGTGAAAAATATTCTTTATTGTCCACTGGAATCACTGAATGGTTGAAAAGTATATTCGCTGAGTGCAGAAAAAACAAGATTTTAGAAGTTTTTTATCTGGTTCAATGTACGTTTGAGTATCTGAACAGTTTAATTATCTGAACTACCCCAGGTCCCAATTAGTTCAAATACTGTACTCAAAACAAGTTATGAGCCAAGTGTAATGGTCATCCCTTTTCATAAGGGTGGATCATCAACTGACCCCAGGAACTACTGACCCATCAGTCTGACAAGTCTCATATGCAAAGCCATAGAACGAATTATCATGGAAATGATCAAGGACATCAACAATCTACAGACACTTGACCCATCCCAGTTTTACTTTGTTAAGGGAGGGTCTTGCCTACTCAACCTATTAGACTTCTTTTGAGATGGTCAACCAGGCCACAGATGAGGGGAAAACAGTGCATACTACCTACCTTGACCTGGCCAAAGCGTTCAGTACAATTCCCCACTCAGGTATTGTTGACAAACTCTCAGAACTAGGCATAAATCCAAACTTAACTCACTGGATTTCTGGCTGGCTCACAGATAGGACCCAAGAAGCCAGGATTGGTGAGACTACCTCCACTAGCAGACCAGTCACCAATAGAGTACCCCAGAGCTCTTTGTTAGGCCAGCTCCTGTTTATAGGTTCATAGGTTCATACTGGGCTATCTGCCCTAGGGCATTTATAAGCCTAGCCAGAGTGTGTGTGGCTTTCACCACCCCTTAGGATGAGAATACTATACCCATTAGTTTGCTGTGCCTCTGTCCAGCAGTAACACAGAGATGATTCCCGGGGTAAACCTACAATCTCCCATCCACTCGTCAAGATTTCTCTTGAACAGAGTCAGTGAGGGGCTCTGCCTCACATGGACTGGGATTCTGTTCCATAGTGAAGGGAGTCTCTGGGTGATGAATCTGTCCCTCCAGCACGTCCTATTTATATCCGTGTTGAGGTTTAAGTCTCTTGCTCTCGTGGCTCTGGTGGATTTGGATTTTTTGAGGTGGAGCATGTCCACTAATTCCAGGTTGGACATGGCCTTGTATGTCAGGCAGAGATCACCTCTGAGCAGACAGTAATGGACTGAATAGAGCTGGAGTTTCTTCAGTCAGGCAGCGTATGACATATGTTTGAGCCCCTTTATCCTTTTGGAGAGGAACTTTTGGGGTCTTTCCAACTGCTGCAGGTGTCGGGTAAAGTACATTCTGAATGGGGTGTTGTACTCAATCATTGGTCTGATAAGTGAAGAGTACAGGGGTACAATGACCTCTCCTGATCTGGATGTGAATCCCTTCATGATCAGGTGGGCAATGTAGAAGGTCTTCCTAACCACTTTGGCAATGTGAGTGTCAAAAGAGAGGTTACTGTCAACTTGGGTCCCCAGGTCCCTGATAACTTCTTCCGTGTTTAATGGATTACCACCTATGTGGTAATTAGGGGTTACCTTGTTTTTCCCAAAGGGTATGACTATACATTTTTTGGCATTTAGCTTAAGGCCATGGCTCTGGCACCAGTTATCCATTTCTATGAGACCACTCTGGAGGATGTCTGTGTCTGATGGAGTGTCAATTATGTTGCCCAGTTTGCAGTCATCTGCAAATTTTGTCAGCCACAATCCCCCTATGTTTGCCTGCACTTCAGAAAAATAAATGCCGAACAAGAGGGGGCCCAGGACTGAGCCCTGTGGGACACCGCTCATGACTGGCTTAGAGTCTGACATGGCACCAGCAACTCTAACCCTGTGGGTTCTGTCCTTGAGCCAGTTTGCAACCCATCTTGTGACATATGGGTTTACATCTAAGCTGGTGAGCTTTTCTATGATGCCCGAGTGGGGTATTGTGTCAACGCTTTTGCTAGGTCAAGGTAGGCTGTGTGAACTGCCTTACCCTCATCAATGGCCTTAGTGACTGTTTCAAAAAGTCGACCAAGTTCAAGAGACAGGATCTGCCCTTGACAAAGCCAAATTGGGTAGGATCCAGTGTCTGTAGGTCCCCAATGTCTTTATTTATGAGTTCCATTATGATCCTCTCCATAGCTTTGCAGACAAGGCTCGTCAAGCTTATGGGCGGTAATTTCAGGGTCCGTAGAAGCACCGCCTTTGTGGAGTGGGACCACAGTTGCTGTCGCCATTCTTTGGGTGCGTATCCTGTAGTAAGGCTAAGATTAAACAGCAGCCTTATGTGTGGGTTTAGTTCCTCATTGAGTTTGTGTAGCACACAGCCGGGGACACCGTCCGGTCCCATTGATGCTGTGTTTTTTGCTTTAGAGAGAGCAGCTCTCACCTGGGCATCTGAGATGTTTGGGAGGCTAGACTCTGGTGGGATAGATATTTCTCCTTTTGGGGGGGAGGGAGAAATTTGCACTGAACCTGTCTGCCAGTATGTTGGCAATGTCTGTGGGTTCAGTGATTTTGTATCATTTTGGACTAATTCTGAGCATATCTAGGAGTTTCCACCCAGGTTTCTAACATAGCTAAAGAAGGCCTTATGATTGTCTTTTGTGTTTTTAGCGATTTTTCTCTCAAAGTTGGCCTTGGATGATTTTATGAGTGATCGTAGTTTTTTGCTAGTATTGATCAGAGATGCCTTCCCTTTTAGGGATTTTGCTCTGTCATGTAGTAGCTTTCTCCTCTTGTTGTAGAGTTTGTTTATGGCTGGGGTCCACCAGACCGGGTGCCTGCCTTTGGTGGAAAGGGTCTTGATTTTATTAGGGATTGCTTGATCCATACATTCCTGGAGGTGCTCGTAGAAGGCATTTGTAAGGGTTTCAGCAGCGTGGGTTGTGGTTTCCACTGGCTCGGGGGCTTTGAAGGATACCACTCCAGTCTTAAGAAGTGTGAAGTTTGCTTTTGAGAAGTACTACACTGTGGACTTTTTTGCTGGGGTTGGGGCGGGATGTGGATCTCCAGTGAGATTAATTTATGGTCTGATCTCACCAATGAGGGATATACTTCCGGTGTGGAGCATTTTGTCCCCATGTTTGTGATGATCAGGTCTAGTATATTTTCTCCTCTTGTGGGAATGGTGACTAGTTGTTCCATAGCATTTGAGTTTATGAACTCCAGGAACCTTTGGGCTAGGGTGTTGGGGCTTGAGTAATGTTCCCAGTCTATGTTTGGGTAGTTGAAGTCACCCAGTATGATGATGTTTGGAGAGACATTCATACTCTCCAGTGTCTTCAGGAAGGCTGTGTGGGTTTCCTGAGTTTGAGAGGGTGGTCTGTAGCATGCTACAAACTGTATTGCAGTTTTACCTATGGTTAATTGCACCTGGATGGTCTCTGATGCTTCGTGCGTTGCCATTAACCTGGAGGTGTGGGTATCCTTTATGAATATGGATACTCCCCCTCCTTTTGTGGTTCGGTCCGGATTTTGGGGCCGGAACGCATGATATGAGGTATAACCTGATAGTGCTGGGGTGCTCTCAGGAGCCTTGAACCAGGTTTCAGTCACAGCACAGACATCGATGTTCTCCATACTGAGGAGGGCTTCAAGGGCGTGCATCTTGAGGTTTAGACTTCTGGCATTGAGCAGTATTACCCTTAGTTTTTTCCATTTTTGTTTTCTAGGGCGGTAGGTTTATCATTTGAGCCTTGCCTAAAAAAGGCACTATGGGGGTGGCAAGAGCCTTTGCCAATATCTGAAAGCCCAGGGGTGACAGGTGCAAGCCGTCCCTTGCGAAGCAGCGTGGCTTGTCAAGCATGTCATCCCAGGCAGACAGACATTGGATCCCCTTAGAATGACACCAGTAATTAAGCCAATTATTAAAGCTGATCATTTTGTCTCTGTATTGTGGCATCATTCTTGGTGAGGGTAGGATACTGCTCAGGGTCAGGGTCATACCGGCCTGGGCTACATAATCTGAGAGCTCCTCTATGTCTCTTTTCATGTAGTCCAGGGAGGTACGTCTCAGGTCGTTCACACCGGCATGGACAATGACTGAGTCATACTTGCTGTGGAATGACCTGAGTGCTTGTGTTATGTGGCGGATTCTAGAGCCCGACAGGCAGCTTACTGTGATCTTTTCCTTGTTCAGTCTGGTGAGTGGGACGTCAGTGTGTCTGACTATGGAGTCACCTATAACAAGTGTGTCTGGCATTGTGTTTGGCCTTAAGAGCTGTGACTGTTTAGCACACTGACTTTGAGAACTATGTGTTGCATGTCTTATGTCTTGAGGTGGCAGTTGCTTGGGTGTCTGCTTTGGAGGCCTCTGTAGTTTTGGTAGATTTTTGATCAGTGCCTCCAAGTATGTCTTTGTGTGTTTATGTGTTTGTTTTGCAGTTGTGATAGTTCTATGTGAAACTGGGTTTGTGGTGTGCGTGGTTTCCTTCTCCTCCTGTCTGGTCTTGCCAGTCCTGAGTTGAGAGAGCTCAGCCTCCAGTTTGGCTATATAGTTGCATCTCTCACATGTATTTGTGTTTTGTGGGAGAAGGAGTGGGTTGTCTGTGTACATGAGGCAATTGTAACATTGCCTCAAGATGCCCAGATTCACCAGCTGAACAGGAGAGGACGCTAGCAACTGACCCTTCGACATGCTAGAAAAAGTGAAAAAGTTTGCTGTGTAACTGAGTCAGAAGGGACCTATAGGGAAATGGGTACTCAAGGGGATTCTAGGCTAATGTAGTACTTTGTTTAGTATATAAGTACTTTACCTATATAAAAATGCTTTAGGAGCAAGTGCTGAGCTTTTGAGATAGAGAATAGACTGTTTAGATTGCAAGTAGAGAAGTTCTAAGGGAAAAATTGAAGAGCAGACTTTACGGAGCCAGAAATAGTTTAGCATCTTGTTGTGTCTTTCGGCTTTTCCCAGTTAGGGGTCGCCACAGCGGAACTCCGGTCCGCTAATGATTGGCAGTAGATTTTTACGTGCCGAGTTGCCAGCTCTGACGCACAACCTTCAACAAAGCTACGTCCATTCACGCATGTCTCCACACAGAAGACGCTTTAGCCGAGAATCGAACAGGATGTCTTACTGTGAGGCGACAGTGCTACCGCAACACCACCACCGCAGTCTCCTGTTTAGCATCTACTTGTCTGAACTAAAGGAAAATGCCAAAGGCTTCTGGCTTACCAAATTCGCAGATGACTAAAAAATTGGAAGCTATCATAGATTCCCCCCATGGCAGCAACATCCTACAAGAGGTTCTGACTGCAAGGTCACTCAACCTTGGAGTGAAAGAATACATCCTTATTATTAAGATTCAATAACCTTGATTGCAGTGTTGCAGCAATCATTGATGTTATTGCATTATTTTTTTTTTTCTGCAATGCACCAACATACAAATAAAGTTCTGCCAAACAAACTAGGGTCTGCCTAGCATTTAGTATGATTGTCTTTCTCTCAAGTTCCTTCCTAATGCTAGAAAGTCAGTTCACATCTGCTTGATGCAGGTTAGCACTTGCTCTATGGTACTTTATTCTGCTGACAGGGAATTGTCTATTCAACATAAATTGCTGGCACTTTACTGTGGAATGACCTTTGAGGTGATAAATGCAATGAAACGTTACATGAAAGGGAAGCTTTACATACAACTGGTGAAAGGGTCATTGGCCCTGGATGTTTTTTTTTTTCTATTGGTCAGTTCACTATGTGTGAAAAACTTGCAAGAAAATGAAAAATATTCAACAAATAGTTAATACAACAGAGCATCCGGCTCTTCCTGTAATTTCTTCTGCCTTCTTTCCTCATCTTCTTCCTTACATGCCCCAGCCTGTATTAAACTATCCTCATCCCGATAACTATATTCTAAAACAACACTCATTTAGATGGTAGCTTTAATCAGACTATCAATTCATATTTTACATACACATATACACGTGAGCACACACACACACACACACACACACAAGCAAATTCCATTTTCTAAATGCCTGTATCATTTCTAATGTTTCCCATGAAAACTCATGGGATATTGGATGTCAATTACAATTATTTAGAAGTCAGTGCTGCTCTCTAGATTCTGCCCGAGTCCACTTCAGCTGATCTTTTTTCATGTCATATTAACTTTTCTGTCATTATATTTGTACCAGTATAACTATTGTTTTCACCCTGGCTTGTTAGCAGCTGACACAAAAATTAATAAGATCATGTTCTACTAAATTGAATGTGGTATCCATTTGTATTTGTTGTAAAAATAAACTGTTTGCGCCAGAGTCAGTATTTACAAAGTTATTATTTTGGATTTTATGGTGGAAATAAACCTGGTAACACTCCATGAAAACACCACAAATTCTTAATCCCATCTCTTTCTTCTGTATTAAGTGCTCATCTTCTATTTAGAGTTTCACTGTAATAACCACTGCCTTACATTCTCCAGTTAATCTTTATACAAGCAAGAGAATATTCAGTTTTCATATTGCACATCAAACTATAAAAAATATATTTATATTCAGCAAGTCTGAACTTAAAAACCTTTAATCAAATCAAGTTGTCCTATCCTATCTTATCTTACCCATCACCGACAACATTGCTTAACTTTAATGATATATAATTGATTTTATCCTTTTTGGTATGTCAGGACCACCTGCTCACATAATCCCTATTGCCTTCTTGGAGTCTGTCTTCCATCTCTGAAGGGTAAAAAATGTAAAGCTCTCAAAAGGGAATGCACCTTACATCCTCCTTCTTAGAAGTGATGTCATACATGAATGCTTTCCTCTTACCAGACAACAGGTATAAAAAGTTGTAAACCCTCTGCTAACACAGCCAACAAAGACTCCTCTGCAGAGGAGTACATGAACCCCTTGTATAAACACTTAACTGTATAGACTTGGCTGTACCTAACCAGATCAAAACCATGTCCCCCCAGAAAAAACAAGCCACCCTGGTGGACCTCAAGTATAAATATGTTATATAACAAAATGAAGAAACTGATGTCTAAGAACAAGAGGGAATGTACTCAGCTGAGGAAGAGCACCCTCCACAGCTTGAACAAGCAAATCCAATATCTTGTAAAGTCCTCTAAAGCTAACTATGAAGCTAAATAAGCATCCCCAGCTAAGGACAATCATAAGGCATTATTTTGCTGTGTCTGAAATATAAAAGGAATGCCCAGCTATGTGCTGAACTTGTGCTGGACTGTACCAGTCCTACTGATCCTGAGGAAATAGCCAACCTGTAAGCTGACAGATTTGGTGCAAACTTCACCCCCTGTCCCCACCAGCCATACCCCAAAGCATACATGACGCCAGTCCTCTGCCTATCATCTCCAAAAAGCAGGTCATATCCGCAGTCTCCAATGCCAAAAACATGGCCTCTATGGGACCAGATAACATCCTAGGCTGATTACTAGACAATCTAAAACAAGACCTAGCAGAACCACTTAGCACCCTGTTTAACCATAGCCTGAGAACTAGCTTTGTTCCAACAGAGTGGAGAACAACAACAGTAATCCTCTTGCACAAAGGCGGCCCATCAACCGACCCCGGGAACTATAGACCCAAAAGTCTAACCAGACTTATCTGCAAGGCCATGGAAGAAAACATCATGGATCTTATCAACAAAGACATAGGTGACCTTCAAAGTCTTGACCCAACCCACTTTGCCTTTGTTAAGGGTAGATTGTGTTTATTAAATCTGGTGGACTTCGAGAATATCACCAAATCCCTGAATAAAGGCAAAACAGTACATACTGCCTATCTTGACTTAGCTAAGGCTTTTAACACAATCCCCCCACTCATGTATCACTGAGAAACTCTCCCAGCTGGGGATTAACCATTATATCTCCAGATGAATAGCCAGCTGGCTCACCAACATAATGCATGCTGTTAAAGTTGGGGATTCCACTTCTACCATTAAACCAGTTACCAGCGGCGTATCACAAAGATCTGTGCTGGGCCCTCTATGGTTTGGAATCTATTTCTCAGAAGTCTGGGCAAAAGTAGATGGCCTGTGGCTTACCAAGTTTGCTGCTGATTGCAAACTGGGTGTAATCATAACACATTACAAAAGGGGCTAACACAGACAAATGATTGGTGCCAAAGTCACAGACTAAAATTAAACACAAAAAATTGCATTATTTTCTCCTTTGGCAAAGAGGAGTTCCCTGCAAATTCCCCTTAAGCTCAAATCAGTGGTGTGAGATTTGGGAACACAGGTTGATAGCAATACAAACTTCGATCACCGTGTGTCCACAGTGGTAAGGAAAGCATCCCATGTTGTGCACCTCATAAATAAATAAAGGCTTCGCATCCAAGACTAAGGATGTTTTAATTCCTCCATACTTGACCCTCATCAGACCATTAATAGAGTACAATGCTCCCTTTTGCATGTACCTCACCAAACATCTGCAGCAGCTGGAGAGACCATAGAGGTTTCTCACCAAGAAAATTCACGGCCTCCAAAACATAACCTAATTGGAAAGACTGAAGAGACTGAAAGCCTTGTCACTGTACTCATCTTATAGGCTGCTGAGAGGTGAATTATGCCTGGTCTACAGAGCAGCCCTAATGGAAATGCTGCACATCCATATATCAAATGGAACAAGTGTCACTCCCTCCAGGGATCTCAACCTAGCCTGTGACATTAACAGAGCATGCTGGAGAGATAGACATATCTTCCAGAGATTACTGCTCCTCTGGAATAAAGTCCCAATTCACATGAAGCAGAGCTCCTCAATGACACTATTCAAGTGCAGCCTAGACAACTGGATGGGAGACTGCAAATTCACTCTGGGGGTGGCACCTATGTCCCTCTTGGACACAGGTAGTAAGTACTGATCATAGACTTGCTGTGCAAATAATGAACGTCTAACCAAGATTAGTTAGGGAACACAGGTATAACATGGCTAGGCTTGTAAAGACCCTAGAGCTATTAGCCTAGTAACCTCCTATGAACCAAAGCAAGCAACATTATAAAGTCAAATGGTATCAGAAATACTCAGTCTAGGGATCTAAACCTCTTATGCAACATTGAATTAATGGTTTGGAGGAACAGGTACAATACCGCTGCTGTGGAACAAACTCTCCAGCCACGTAAAACAAAGTTCATTCCTTCTCCATTTTCAAGCGCAACTTAGATGTACAGATGGGAAACAGAACTTTTATCCAATGCACAGATCCCTTCCAGTTATCTACAATATGATCCCAGTTATTGTTATTCAGGGTAATACATAATTATCAACCATGGGATGAGTAAGGTCAATCTATAACCAAATGGAATAAGTTATTTCAAGCAGAAAAAGGGAAACCGGCTAGGCTTATAATGGCCTGCAACAGCAGCTAGCCTAATACTTACCTATGGAAGTATAAAGTTTCTAAATCAATAATCATGGAATTCACATAAATTTAAACAACCTGTGATTAAAGTCAAATCATACAAGGAAATCACACAAGTAATATACAAACCAATATTAAATTAAGTACACTGAGCTAACCTTCTACTAAGGAAATTATTTCCTAAAGTAGTTTTTCTGACTCATTGCTCCCAGTGTTCGAGCCACACTAAAATGCTAGACATTCTTTATTACCATTAGAAAGTGTGGTGGTCCATTGAGGAGCAGCACCATAGGCCTCAGTCCCAGTACAATCCAATACCAATAGTTATAAATCTGTAAAAGTGCTTCACCAGACTAAGTGTTCTAAAGCCAAGGGAGGTTTTCTTCTAACCCTGATGGAAAATTGTGTTAAGATGATTTTATCAGCAAGTTTTTACTTCAATGGCTTGGCATATATATGCTGACTCCATGGAAAATAATGTCAGTCCTAATTATGGCATCTAACTTTTCCTTATTACAATATTCCTAGAGTGATTTGTCTCATGAGATACTGTCTTTATACTGTGCAAATTCTACATTACAGCGGAGCTTTTATCCCCAGGCCACTACTGAAAACAGGCTGAATACAGCCCAGTGGACTTCCCTGGTTAACAAACTGCAAATAAATAAAATAAATGAGTGCCTTCTTATTGAACAAAGAACAATGGGTGCAAGAAGCTATGTTGCGCCATATTACCAGACAAAAAATGTACTGAATGTGGAAGTGTTTACGTGAAATTCCTGGAATTAAGGCCAAACCAGATTGGATCTAAGCCCTTCTGTGTTGGAGAGAAGCCTTCTACCTTATCAGTGGGAGTGGTAAGCACTAGATAACCTATCTACCACAGGAGGAGTGGTTTCTGGCCCAGAAATTATAGTTTATTGGCCGTTTGGGAAGCTTTTCCATCTCTTTCAACCTTCTGATTTAAAAGTCTGTGTTTGCGCTTGTTTCCTGCCTTTCCTGTTACTAGCCTAGTCCAGGTAGAGATTTGCTGTATCCAGGACTCTTTGTAAGTTTCTGAGCCCCCAAGCCTTTCCGTGTTGGAGGGAAGCCTTCTAGCTTATCAGTGGGAGGGGGTAAGCAGTAGGTAACCTATCTACCACAGGAGGAGTTGTTTCTGGCCTAAAAATGATAGTTTACTGGCCGTTTGGGAAGCTTTTCCATCTCTTTCAACCTTCTGATTTAAAAGCCTGTGTTTGCTCTTGTTTCCTGCCTTTCCTGTTACTAGTCTAGTCCAGGTACAGATTTGCTGTATCCAGGACTCTTTGTAAGCTTCTGAGCCCCCCAAGCCTTTCCGTGTTGGAGGGAAGCCTTCTAGCTTATCAGTGGGAGTGGTAAGCACTAGGTAGCCTATCCTCCGTGTGAAGAGTGAGTTTTGGCCCAGAAATTGTAGTTTATTTGGCCATTTGGGCAGTTTTCCATCTTTTTCAACTTGCTGGCTTAAAAGCCTATGTTTGTACTTGCTCCCCGCCTTTCCTGTAACTAGTCTAGTCCAGGTACAGATTTGCTGTATCCAGGACTCTTTGTAAGCTTCTGAGCCCCCCAAGCCTTTCAGCGTTGGAGGAAACCCTTCTAGCTTATCAGTGGGAGTGGTAAGCATTAGGTAGCCTATCTACCACAAGAGGAGTGGTTCCTGGCCCAGAAATTGTAACTACTGGCCGTTTGGGCAGTTTTTTTCCATCTCTTTCAATGTTCTGGTTTAAAAGCCGCACTTAAGCTTGTTTCCCACCTTTCCTGTAACTAGCCTAGTCCAGATACAGAGTTGCTGTATCCAGGACTGTTGGCAAGCTTCTGAGCCCCGCAAGCCTTTCTGTGTTGGAAGAAAGCCTTCTAGCTTATCAGTGGGAGTGGTAAGCACTAGGTAGCCTGTCTACCATGAGAGGAGAGGTTCTTGGCCCAGAAACTGTAGTTTACTGACCATTTGGACAGTTTGTCCATCTCTTTCAACTTCCTGGTTTAAAAGACCACATCTGTGCTTGTTTCCCATCTTTCCTGTAACTAACCTACTGGGTAGCACTAGAAAACTTTAAACTGATACAAGCCTTCTAGCTTAGAAGAGAGACTTTGTAGTGATTAAGTATCAGTTTTCTGTACTTTCTTGCTGTACTTAACTGTTTTCTGCCTAAACGTAGATTTTCCAGCATTTATTGGGATTTAAAAGCTTGTTTTTTTTCACATACTGTGCTTATTTGACTGCCTGTACTTTTAAAAAGTTGATTTTTGTTTAAATAATTTAACTGTTGTAGGCTGCACACTAAAGTGTGATAACCTTTTCTGATCGTTTGTAGTCATTTAAAGCTGTTTTAAGTGTATTTGTTTACTGTTTTTGCCTTATCTTTTTTAAAAAAACTAAAAAAATCCTTGTTTCCCACCTTTCTAAGCTAGTATAGTCCAGTTTTCAGGCTAGTGCTGAATTCAGGGCTCTGATACTAGTTTCTGAGTTGCCCATACCTTACTTGGATAGAAGGAAGTTTCTCTGTTCACCTGTGAGAGAGGGGAGCTTTGAGCAACCTACTGTCCCTGGAGGAGTGGTTCCAGCCCAGAAGTTAGTAGTTTATTGGCCATTTTGGACTAATTTCTATCTCTTTCATTTCCCTACTATAAAAAACGCATTTGCACGGTTTTGTGCACCGGGCAGTTCCGGTTAGCTACGGTTAAATTATTCCCAGCTCCACTAAGTCTCCTCTTCAGTTTTTCCCTTGAAACTAGTCTAACTCTCAACCTAAGCACTCAAAAAGCATCTTACAGCCCAGCACTTGCTCAGACCTAATAGCAAGCACTAATATACCCTGACACTGATTGCCCAGCAGGGCAAGGCACTTTATTCACCCCTCACCAACCAAGCGACTAAGCAGCTCACCCTACTATTCAGGCACGACCAAAGGGCAACTTCAGGTGCACTCTCCAGTCCAGCTGGTGAATCTGGGTATCCTGAGGCAATGTTACAACTGCCTCATGTACACAGAAAACCCTCTCCTCCTACTACAAAACACTAACATATGTGAGAGATGAAATTATAGAGCCAAATTGGAAGCAAGGCTGTCTCCACCCAAGAGGGGAACAGACAGTCAAGAGGAGAAGGTTAACACTTGCACCACACCTCCAGCCGCACACAGACCTACTAAAACAGCACTGGCAAAAAATACACATAAATACACAAAATCATACTCGGAGGCTCTAAATAAAAACCTGCAAAAGCATCAGAGACCTCCAAAGCAGACACCCAAACAACCTGCACTTCCCATCACAAACCAGACAACACATAAAACACAAAATCAGTGTGCCACACAATCACAGCCCTTAAGGCAAAATAACATACCTAACACACTAGTAATAGGTGACTCTATAGTGAGGCACACTGACGTCCCACTCACTAGGCTGGACAAGCAGAAGGTTACTGTTAGCTGCCTGTCGGGACCCAGAATCCGCCACATAACACAAGCACTCAGGTCACTCCAGAACAAGTACAAATATGACTCTGCATTGTTGATGTTGGTGTGAATGACCTGAGACATACCTCCCTGGACAACATGAAAAGAGACATGGAAGAGCTCTCTGATCATGCAGCCCAGGCTGGTATGACCCTGACCCTGAGTAGCATCCTGCCCTCACCAAGAATGATACTTCAGTATAAAGAAAAAAAATGATCAATTTCAACAATTGGCTAAGCTTCTGGTGTCATTCAAAGGGGATCCAGTGTCTGTCAGCCTGGGATGACATGCTCGATAAGCCACGCTGCTTTGCAAGAGATGGCTTGCACCTGTCACCCCTAGGCTTTCGAATACTGGCCAAGGCTGTTGATGCCCCCATAGTGCCTTTTTTAGGCAAGGCTCAAACATCAAACCCACCTCCATAAACAGCACAATTAACAAAAAACTGAAGGTTATGCTACTCAATGCCAGGAGTTTAAATCTCAAAATGCACGCACTCGAAGCACTCCTCAGTATGGAGAACGTCGACATCTGTGCAGTAACTGAAACCTGGTTCAAGGCTCCAGAGAGCACCCCAGCATTACTGGGCTACAACTCATACCACACGTTCCGGCCACAGAAAATGGACCGAATCACAAAAGGAGGGGGGTATCCATATTCATCAAGGATACCTACACCTCCAGGTTAGTGGCGCAGCATGATATCTCTGAGATCATCCATGTGCAACTAACATCAGGCAAATCTGCAATGCAAATTGTGGCCTGCTACAGATCACCCTCTATGACCCAGGACCACCACTCCACCTTTCTGGAGACAGTGGAAAACATGAAGGTCCTACCGACCACCCTGATATTGGGCGATTTCAATTACCCTACCATTCACTGGGAAAACTACTCGAGTACAAATTCCCAGGCCCAGCGCTTTCTGGAATTCATCAACTCAAATGCCCTGGATCAGCTGGTGAACTCTCCTACCAGAGGTGAAAACATGTTGGACCTGGTCATCACCAACATGGGTGACAGGTGTTCCACACTGGAGGTAAACCCATCACTGGTTAGATCAGACCATAAACTAATCACTCTGGATGTCCACACCCCACCACCACCCCCAACTAAGGAAACCACAGTAAAAAACTTTTCTAAAGCAAACTTCACCTTACTTAAGGCAGAGATGGTAAGTTTCACAGCCCCCACACTAAAGGATAATGCTGCCCAAGATGCAGAAACCTTTACAAATGTACTCTATGAGCACCAACAAGGAAGCATGGATCGTGCCATCCCAAGCAAAACCAAGAGTCAATCCTCTAAGAGAAGGAAACCAGTTTGGTGGACCCCATGCAATAAACAAGCTATACAATAGAAGGAGGAAACTAGTTCAGAAAAAAAGCAAATCCCAAGAAGGAAAGACATCCCTGATCAGTATCAGTAAGAAACTAAGGTCCTTCATGAAATCATCCAAGGCTAACTTCAAAAGAAAAATAGCAAAGGATTCCAAAGATAACCACAAAGCCTTCTTTAGCTATGTTAAGAATCTAAGTGGCAACTCGCAGATATGCACCGAATTAATGCAAAATAGCACAAAATATACTGAACCTACTGATATTGCCAACATCCTGGCAGATAGATTCAGTGCAAACTTCACCCCCCTCTCACCTCCAAAAGGGCCCACAACAATACCAGAAAAGTGTAGTGTCCCAAAAATCACAGATGCACAGGTGAAAACAGCCCTTTCAAAAGCCAAAAACACAGCATCACTGGGACCAGATGGTGTCCCAGGCTGCGTCTTGCATGAACTACAGAACAAACTAACCCCCCACCTAAACACCCTGTTCAACCTCAGCCTCTCCACAGGCTACGTGCCCATAGAATGGCACACAGCAATGGTTATTCCTCTCCACAAAGGAGGAGCCACAACTGACCCTGGTAACTATTGCCCCATAAGCCTGACTAGCCTGGTCTGCAAGGCTATGGAGCGCATCATCATGGAACTCATTAGCAGCAAAGACATTGGGAACCTCCAAACACTTAACCCAACCCAGTTCAGATTTGTTAAGGGCAGATCATGCCTACTAAACCTGGTTGACTTCTTCGAGACAGTCACCAAGGCTATAGATGAGGGGCAGGTGGTTCACACAGCCTACCTTGACCTCGCCAAGACTTTCGACACCATTCCCCACTCGAGTATTACAGAAAAACTCACCAGCCTGAACATAAACCCTTACATCATGAGATGGGTTGCCAACTGGCTTACAGACAGAACTCACATGGTAAGAATAGCAGGCTCCAGGTCCGACTCTAAACCAGTCACAAGTGGTGTCCCGCAAGGCTCAGTCCTGGGACCCCTACTGTTCAGCATATACTTCTCAGAAGTACAGGTAAACACAGGAGGACTATGGCTAACCAAGTTCACCGATGACTGCAAACTGGGAGCCATAACTGACTCTCCGGCTGACACGTACATCCTCCAAAAGGGCCTTACTGAGACGGACACCTGGTGTTAAAGTCATGGTCTCAAGCTAAATGCCAAAAAATGCATAGTCATCCCATTTGAGAAAAACAAAACACCCACGAATTACCACATAGGTGGCAACCCCCTTAATACAGAAGAGGTAATAAGAGATCTGGGGACCCAGGTAGATAGTAATCTCTCCTTTGACAATCATATTGCCAAAGTAGTTAGGAAATCCTATGTGGCCTATCTAATTACTAAAGGGTTCGCATCTAGAAATAAAGAGGTTATAGTGCCCCTCTACTCGTCACTCATTAGACCCATCATAGAGTACAATGCCCCATTTGAGATGTATCTCACAAGACACTTCCAACAGCTGGAAAGACCACAAAAGTACCTCACCAAGAGGATTACTGGCCTCAAACATATGTCCTATGCAGCCCAACTGAAAAAAAGTACAGTTTTGTACCTACCATAAATGTAGATGTCCAATAGATATGCAACTGCAGTCCTGACATATGGGTTGTCCTGCCTCAGGCAGCCCTTCGGTCGGCCGGATTCCAAAGTCTGGGTCCGGCGTCAGCTGATGTCGCCTCCTCCCCGACGTCAGAGCGGCTGGGGATAAAGGCATCCGCCGACGCCATCTTCTTCAGTGTTTCTTGCCCCAGATGCCAGGTGCCCTCCAAGGAAGGCTAAATTTTGTGAATGGATAAAAAATTCCAGACATGCACAACAGTAATAAACAGATACACCATAACAGATATCCCCAGCTAAAAGATGAGAGGGGGGAATGGACCCAAAAGGAAAAAAGCAGAGGGGTAGGAGGGAGGGTAAACCTGACTGCAGTTGCATATCTATCGGACATCTACATTTATGGTAGGTACAAAACTGTACTATGTCCTTCAAGAATGCAACTGCAGTCCTGACATATGGGTTGAATACCATAGCCAAGCTGGGGGTGGTAGGATCTAAGAAAGGGATGGTGTAGCTACAAGGCCCTGCAGGACTGCCGAAGCAAAGCCTGCTCGGGATCTGGAGTATAAAGGTAGGTTGAAGTGTTTGGTGAATGTATGTACGGAGCTCCATGTAGCAGCCTCTAGAATGTCCTTTGTAGCCACTCCTCTTAGAAAGGCTGTGGATGTGGCTATAGCTCTGGTGGAGTGTGGCCTAATATTGGCTGGCACACCTTTTCCATGGAATGAGTAACAGAATCTGATGCAGTGTCCAATCCATTTTGAAATTGTCTGTTTGGAGACTGCCTTTCCTTGCACTCCAGCAGCATAAGCTACAAATAGTTGGTCAGACTTTCTGGTGGTCTTTGTTCTGTCCAAGTAGTAGCGTAATTGTCTGTGTATGTCCAAAGTGTGCAGCAGCTTTTCCCCTTTATTTTGAGGATTGGGAAAGAAAGTAGGCAGGTGAATTGCTTGATTTAGAGACACCTTGGATATTACTTTTGGCATGAATGAAGGATTGGTCCTTAGAGAAACTCTGTCCTGATGAAAAATGAGAAAAGGAGGTACTGCCATGAGGGCCTGTATCTCCGAGACTCTTCTTGCTGAGGTAACTGCCAACAGGAAAACCATTTTCCAGGAGAGAAATTGCATTTCTGAAGATGCTGCTGGTTCAAAAGGAGGAAGAGTTAATTTTTCCAAGACGTAATTGAGGTCCCATGCAGGAACTGGTGGTTTTCTGGGAGGTTTGATATTCTTTATCCCTCTTAGAAACTGTCTTAGCAAGGGATGTGAAAACACAGGTGGGTCACAGTTGTATTTTGCTGAGATTGCTGAAGCGTGAATTTTAATGGAAGAATATGAGAGGCCACTATGAAACATTTCTGCCAAGTATTCTAATATCTGTAGCATGCTCATTACTGATGCATCCTGTCCCTTGTTGGCATTCCAGATGATGAATCTCTTCCACTTGGCCGAATAGGTTTTTCTGGTGGAAGGTCTGCGTGCTTCCAGCAAGATTTCTTGAACTTTTTCGGAGAGAGAGATATGGGTCGAAGTCATGGAACCCTCCAAGCTGTCAGCTGCAATGTTTGCAGGTTTTGATGAACAGCCCTATTATTGTGCTGAGTTAGGAGCAGAGGCCATTGAGGCAAGGGCCACGGTTTGGTGTGAGTTATGCTCAGTAGCAATGGATACCAGTGCTGCCTTGGCCAGTCTGGAGCTATCAAAATTCCTGTTGGTTGTTCCGCTTTGATCTTCAGTAATACCTTGGTCAGTAATGGCAGAGGAGGGAATGCATAAATTGTTAGGGAATTCCAGCTGAAGGAAAGAGCATCCGTTCTCCAGGCTAGAGGATGGTGCGTCCTTGAGCAGAACTTCTCCAGGAGATGATTGAGATGAGAAGCAAAGAGATCTATGTCCGGTCTTCCCCATGCACTTGTTATTTGTGAGAAAATGTGTGGATGCAGCATCCATTCGTGTGGATCCAAGAAATTTCTGCTCAACCTGTCCGCCAGAACATTGTCCTTGCCCGGAACAAACTGGGATTGCAAGTGGATGTTTAGTTTCAGGGCCTTTTCCCAAAGAGTCATTGTTAGTCTGCAGAGGGGATACGAATGTGTGCCTCCTTGCTTGTTTATATACCACATGACAGTGGTGTTGTTTGTCCTTATTAACAGATGACCTTGTTGAAGAGATTTTCCGAAGGCCTCTATTGCATGTATCACTGCCAACATCTCTTTTTGATTTATGTGCAGATGCATTTCCCTGGGAGTCCATTGCCCTTGAATGCATCTGCCCTCCATGTGTGCCCCCCATCCATGATCTGAGGCGTCTGTTGTAATGGTTTGGCTTGCTTGAGCTTTGTGGAAATACATGCCCTCGTTTAAATGACTTGCTTGAGCCCACCACAAAAATTCCCTTTGCAGGCATGAAATGAGTGGTATTACGTCTTCTAGGTTGTGGCTGTGTTGAGACCATAAGCTTTTTAGGTACCATTGTAGCTTTCTCATGTGTAGTCTTGCCAGAGGTATCAGAAGAATGCAAGATGCCATGAACCCCAGGGCCTGCAGGATCTTCCTTGTGGTCTGCTGGGTGAGCTTTGCTAGGCTTTTGAAGTAATCTGGTAAATGCTCTTGTTTCTCCTCTGTGAGGAAAGCCATTTGTGATTGTGTGTCCAGTTTTGCTCCTAGAAAAATAATCTGTTGGGATGGCAATAGTCTTGATTTTTGAATGTTGACTGTGTATCCCAAAGCCTGTAGCAATTGAATGACATAGTCCAAGTTTCTTATCAAGGTTTGTTTGCTGTCTGCTTGTATAAGGCAGTCGTCCAGGTAAGGGTATATTTGAATCCCCTGGAGCCTGCAATGTGCAACTACTGATGCCAGGCATTTCGTGAATACTCTGGGCGCAGTAGATAAGCCAAACGGCAATGCTGAGAATTGATAATGCTCTGACCCTGCGAGAAATCTGAGGTATCTTCTGCAACAGTGTCTGATTGGGACATGCAGGTATGCCTCCTTGAGGTCCAGAGTAACCAGCCAAGACCCCTTGCCCAGCATGGGAAGGAGTTGCTGTAATGTCAGCATTTTGAATTTTGGCACAATGAGAAAAGTGTTTAGAGCGGACAAGTCCAGTATAGGCCTCCATTGCTTTTCTTTTCTTGGAACAAGGAACAGTCTTGAATAGAATCCCTGGCCTTGCTCCTGATGAGGAACGTTTTCTATTGCTTTTATTTGTAACAGCTTTGAAACTTGTATGAGTGCCTCTGCCCTTTGATTTTGTGGCAGGTTTGGCATGCCTTGTCTCGTTGGTAAGGTATGGAAGTGGAACCTGTAACCTTTGTCTACTATGTCCAGAATCCATTTGTCCTTGGTTAAAATGTGCCAGTTCTTTGAGAATAAGGATAATTTTTGGCCTAGAGGTGCTTCTCTTTGAGCCTTGGTCGGCGGGGTGAAAGTCAAGACATTGTGATTGTCCCTGTGGTGCAGCTGAACTCCCTGCGCCACTTCTCTGATTTGGTGGTTGCCATTGGCGGCCCCTGTAGAAGCCTCGGTATTGCCCTCTACCTCAAGCACGCCTGTTTTTTCCCCTTTGAAACTTGTCAGTGTCTGGAAAGGACCAATTCTTTGAAGGCCAATTCCTGCTGAATCTGGGTGGCTGAACCTGGAGGAAATCCTTGACTGTCTGCACTGATTTTGCCTTTTCCTCAATAGACTTCAACACATCCTGTGCATTAGCACCAAAAAGCTTCTGTTTTTCCAGAGGTGCATCCAGGAGCTTTACTTTAACGTGGTCTGGCAGTGGCTGTTCTTTCAACCAAGCATGTCTACGTATAACAGCCCCTGTCATAGCTGCCCTAAATGAAGCTTCCAATGCATCATAACCACACTGAAGAAAATGATTGCTAACCTGCTGAGTGTTATGAACCAAATCCTGCAATGCCTTTTTATCTATAGGCTCAGGAGAGGCTAACTTTTTCTGCAAATCATCCATTAAGTAATCCTCATACTGAAACATATGAAAAAGACAGTTAAGTGACCTCATGGCAAGGGTGGAAGAGGTATAAACTTTTTTGCCCCATCTCTCCAGGGACCTAGCTTCCCTGTCTGCGGGCAGAGGGTTTTTGGCCGAGGAAGTAGCCACTCCTTTGGGTCCCTGTGAAATAGTTTCTAGATCCACAGAGTGGGCCTTAAAGAGATGTTTGTGAGTTTCAGGAACCCTGTAATATCTGTCTGGCTTGACAGGAGCAGGAGGGAGAGAATCAGGGGAAGCACTGGAGTCTGAGTATACATCATCCAGGACATCCAACACTGGAGGAATAGCTAAAGGCCTGTGCTGGGGTAACTTAAGGAAGGTACGTAGCCTTTTCCTGGAGTCAGAAAATTCCTGACCCTGCCACTGAAAATGTTCTCTCATGGAGTGGAGAACTTCACCGAAGGAAATATCCTCTGGAGGAGAGGCAGAAGGAATTGATTCCTCAGCATCAGAGTCCTCGTAGGCCTGGAAGGATTCTTCCTGGGTGTCTGAGTGCTCTGAATCCCCAGAGGCTTCATCCGAAGAGAGGGTATCTGTCTGCTCAGTTCTAGGCCTTTTTTCTGCAGGCAGCTGAGAACCTCTGTCTGGATGCGACTGAGAACCTCTGATAAGAGAAATTAGATCTGCAGCTAGAGTCATGATCTGTTTATCAGTAGAGGGGCCCTGGGAAATAGATTTAGGATGGGCCTTAGCCTGGCTGGCAGCCTTAGCACGTGTGAAGGCCTTGATGGACATGGAGAGCAGAGGCCTAGCTGCCCCACGTGCAGGGGTAACTTTATCCACTGGTATGGTGTCAGGTAAATCTAGAGCTTCGGTTTCGGGAGGAAAATCAACAACCGGCACCGGGGAAATCTCTGGGGCCGAAGTACGCGTTAACGTGGTGTCGTCAGTCTGGAGCGGTTGAATCACTGCTTCCGAAGAGACCGATGCACTCGCAGAGGGCTTAGGCGTGGTTTCAGTGGACGACGCGGGCCGAGGATGCCGGTCCCGGTCTTTGCGTTTTTTGGTAATATGTGCTGTCGGTTGTTCCAATGGCATGATATGAGCGTAAGTATCGCCAAAAAAGTCTTCGGCAAATTCTGCCTGGCGCCTGATTGTGCGCTTATTAAAGCAAGCACAGGCAGCACAGGCCGAGACGTCGTGTTCTGGGCCCAGGCAGGGAAGGCAGTAAGAATGGAAGTCCTTATGAGGTATTTGTTTATCACAAGACAAACAATTATTAACTTTTTCAATTTTTTCTGACATCGGCTGAGGCAAGAAAAATGTTTCCCAATGGGGTACTTAGCTTTTAGATGACTTCGGTAACTGAAAACACAGGAGCTGACCGACCGGCACTTGCGAACTGCTTCTGCTTCGGGCACCGCGCGGCAAGAAAGGCTGAAGAAGATGGCGTCAGCGGATGCCTTTATACCCCAGCCGCTCTGACGTCGGGGAGGAGGCGACATCAGCCGACGCCGGACCCAGACTTTGGAATCCGGCTGACCGAAGGGCTGCCTGAGGCAGGACAACCCATATGTCAGGACTGCAGTTGCATTCTTGAAGGACATCTATGGCTGTACTCAGTGGCATATCGCTTACTCAGAGGTGATCTCTGTCTGACTTACAAAGCCATGTCCAACTTAGACTTGATGGACATGCTCCACCTAAAGAAATCCAAGTCACAGCGAGCCACGTGCTCTAGTGAGCTAAACCTCGCCACAACAATAAATAGAACATGCTGGAGGGATAGATTCCTGTCACAGAGACTCCCCATGCTTTGGAACAAAATTCCAAATTATATCAGGCAGAGCCCCTCACTAATACTCTTCAAAAGAAACCTTGACGAGTGGATGGGTAACAGAAAATACATCCCTGGGATCACTTCATTGGCTCTGCTTGACAGAGGATCAGTTAATTAATCAATGGGGTGGCGAAAGCTGACACAATCTGGCTAGGCTTATAAATGCCCTCGGGCAGATAGCCTAGTACCTACCTATGAACCTAAATACAGTTATATATGCACTTGTATATCTTTTTATACATATACAAATGCTCAACTAACCTATATAATAATAATAACACAGAATGGCTGCCAAATTGTCACAAAACCTAAAACCAACCCCATGTGTAAGAACGATATAATCCATCCTATCACAGTGTTCACATAAAATTAAAGAAAAATAAGCTAAATGTGAGAAAATCTCACACATACACTCTGAAATAACCACTCACACAAAGTGTGGAATAAAATAAAAACACTATTTAAAACATACAACATTGCAATAAAAACAAAAGTATAAAATGTTCCACTATTTAAAACAACACTGCAACAAAAATACAGTTTCCACTTCGCTGCTCCTCCAGCAGTTACACTCAGCATGATACATCAATAATTGACCAGCTCCCAGATATAAAAAACATTTAAATAAATAAAAATATCCACCTACCTGTAATGTTCAGCTGTGCGCTGCAAACAAGTTCCAAGAAAACCAACTTCTTCCACCAAGCTGATCATGCCCACAAATGACCCTCAAAAAAACTTACCTACATATAAAAATACAGCTGTTACCTCTAACACCTGCCATAACATGAGCCAAATTCAGAAGTCAAGTTTCCCAAAACCTACTGACTCTAATTTAGAATCCCGCTATCTTTGATCACAAAAGGGTACCATTTTAAATAATAATAATGATAATAATAATAATAATAATAATAATAATAATAATAACAATAACAATAACAATAATAATAATAATAATAATAATAATAATAATAATAAAGACTACACTGACCTCCAGTTCATACTGACAGAGTTCTCAGGTATTCAGAATTCTGTGAAAAGTGACAACCATGAATCACCTTCTAAAGAAGCATATGCAACCATACTCTCAACCCCACCCACCAAAAAAAGAAAAAAAATCTAAGCACGGTTTCCCAAAAGGTCCACCCAGGCAATGTCTAAAAGTTTTGAATGAGTTACCATGTTAACAAAGTACGAGAAAAAACGGAAAGTGATGCACTAAACTCGAACACAAAAAACGATGGTAATGCCATCTAGTTAATATTATAGTTGCTTAATGTCTTTATAGTTGAAATATATGTATATAAGGCATTTAGTAATATAACAGTGTTTATATGTAATGTATTGCACAGTAGAGTTTTATTTAATATATTAATGTTTAACTATGCTTTTTAATGCTTGATTGTGTATTACAGCGCTTAGGGGCTAGAGGATTATCTTGGGAATTGTTTTGTAATAAGTGCAAACTTTTGGCTACGATGAGATGTATAGTAACAGGTCTTCATAGAGAGGTTTTCTCTTTAAACGAAACTATGCCTTTAATTTTAATTGTATGCATTTGTACAATTAATTGAGAGGTTACTTAAGTACCATTTGTAGAATCACTGGTTGCTGTCTGATGAAGTTCTACTATTTTGTGGGACGAAAAACGCTGGTAGCGTTTCACATATCACTTTATTGCTTTTACGCTGTACTTATCAAGTGAATGTTTTGTGCTTTTCATTGATTAAAACGTTTGCGAAGTTTTATACAAGGTTTCATTCTTCAAAGGCTGGCATTACCATCGTTTTTTGTGTTCGATGTTAACAAAGTAAAATTAATGAATTAAATAAATAAATACATGTTATCAAGCCCATTATTTAAAGTTTCTCGTTAAATGAAAAAAAAATCAGGATCAATGCACAGCATACTATAGTTACCGATTCAAGCTAAATATGGTAATTTTCACCTCTGCTTGCATCTATTGTTTAAGCCAGTGTCCAACTTTACAAACTATTAACACTTTCTTAGGATGACAGCAACAAGCTTAGAGTAATTCAGATAAAACTGATTAAGATAAGCTCCTCTTACCACCTACTGTACCAGGGGGGTGGCTGGAATTTCCAACTATTTTTTTACACTTAGTCATCCTTTTAGTTAATGTGACAAACTTTACAAAACTGTGGATTTTGTGTGAAGATTAAAGTCTGATGAAAATGTTCAAAATGTGCATCTGATTTTAAGTGCACAATTTATGACCCTGCAACAGACATGACATGTATGGGAAAATAATTACAGTGAAATCTGGGGAACCACAAATAACAGCTGCTCAGCTGGAGAGCTGTACAAAGGGCAAACATATTCATTTGGATGGTCATCTCTTTCCAATGCAAGAACCAAAGCCTTGGGACATATGGGTTGGGTCACACTTATCTATAATGGTATCAGAAGAGGGTGTGAAGCACAGATGTACAGCATGTAGGTAAATGTATTCACTGACCCTGACTGAAAACATCCTCAGAAGCCGATGCCTGCTAAGTGGCTCCAGACCCATCTGAGGGAATAGTTTCCGAGTGTCCAATACCTTGAGTATCCAGAGGCCTAGTCGGCTCCACGTGGGAGTCGGAAGCGGCCTGTGGATCTGAGGTAGCGGGCATCAGAAAGCGCCTCACTGAGAACCAGCGACTGGCCTAGCGGAGGCCTAGTCGTCAGTTTTGGACCTCGGATGCCTGTCCTTTTCCTTTTCCTTGCGCTTTTTATAAACTCCGGTCGTCGGCTGTTCTGACGGCATTATATAATTAAATCTTCAGCTAAAGTAATGAAAGGCAAAATCGTACCGACGCTTAATAGTGCGTTGGTTAAATCGAGCACAAAACTGAAAGCTAGCAATGTTGTGGTCAGGGCCTAGGCAAGGAATACAGTAAGAATGAAAATCCTTATGAGGTATTTGCTTCCCACAAGAAATACAATTGTTAACTTTTTCTGACATTGGTCTGGAGCAAGAAAAAAGTTTCCCCAACAGGGTACTTAGCTTTAATGAAGACTTCGGATCTGAAATTCGGTTTTGAAAATCTCAGGAGTCGGCCGACCAGCACTTGCGAAATGCTTTTGCTTCGGGCACCGTGCGACAAGAAAGACTGAAGAAAATGGCGTCAGCTGCATCTTTTATACCCCTGGCTCACTGACGTCAGGGAAGAGGTGACAGCAACCAACGCCGGACCAGGACTTTGGAATTCAGGTCGACTGCGGGTAGCCTGTCAACAGGATAACCCAAGTGTAATGACTGCAACAGTGAAACACGATGAACACCAGTGTTGTTGTCTAAAAACACTTACACAGGTGCTGGAGACCACAAGTGATATAAACCTCACGTCTGCGAGAAGCTGCTCTTCATGCAGTGGTAGATAGTGGTGTGCTGAATACATGCAATCACCAGAAGTTAAAATTTCCCTATAAAATCCACTTCAGAACATTATCTCAGTTTGCATGGTGAGCAGCATTTATGCATTTAGTTAGGACTTTTAAGTTTACCTTGCCTTACTGTAGGACCCAGGAATACTGCTCTAGGGAGACCATATGGTTTGGGTGCCGGGCAGCATCTCTGGTTAGGTTACCTGCAGATTACACCATGTAAGCATCCTTCCCTTGTCTGATTACAAACAGCTCCACTCCTATCCTTTCAAGTACACTTTAGTACCTGCAACCATGGATGTGCACGTTCCTGTTTTCTCCACATCCAGCTTGGTGGACATGGGCATACTTATTACATTTGACACTGCTCTCCAATCACAGTATGCTGCATCTATAATGACAGACTGTACTGGAGCAGGACGGTAGAAAAGGGGACCTGGATTCGGAAAGATTTGTTGTGTCTACCACATGATCTTCCTTTTCACAAAGCCCCAAACTAGAATTTGAAAAGTAAATGGATGTTGATGTTGGCACCATAGAGATTTCTCATATGAAGCTGTGGTATCATGAGTATTGTGGATGCCATGACAGCTAGAATCCTGAAAAATTCCTTTGCTATAACAGTTAAACAAGTGGAAAATTTCTGGAACAGATCTAAATATAGATATATTTTCCCTGTGGAAGAAAAGTTCTTTGAACTGAGGTGTCCAAGCAATGCCACAGGGAAAACAAGCCTATCAAAAGAAATCAGAAATAATTTCTAAGTAGTCCCAGCCTGCATAGATCTCCTGCCCAAGACAGAGATTCCTGACTCTTTGAAAAAGATGAAGTAAAGAACTCATAATGTGATTCAGACACAGAAATAAAACTTAATAAATGCCTAAAAGCTGGATAGATAAGGAATATGAAGCAGGAACCACCATAGCCAGAACTCACCTAATCTCTACTCTTCTCTATGCTTCCCCCATATACAGTAATCTCTCCAATAGCAACCTCAAGAAACTAGCAACATCTTAACACAATATTGCTAGATTTGCTACAGGATTCCCTTTTAGAGCCCATCACTGCCTGAATCTAAGACAACTAGGGTGGCTTGAACTTCCTAACCAGCTTGAACTTCAACAGCTCACAATAGCTCACAAGATCCTAAACCAACCCACTAAAACACCAGTAGTGTCCAGCCTTATTACACCATATAACAATCTGAAACATCTACGCTCTTCAAACAAACTACTGATTAATATTACTAAACCCAATAACTCTGCAGGAGACTGCGTCTTCTCCAACTCTGTTGGAAAAATATGGAACAAATTACCCTCTGATATCATATCTCAGACTTCTCTCATAATTTATAAAAGGCAACTGAAAATATATCTCAATAAACACTGGCTATGCTCCTTCAATAACCCAGACTAACTTTGCTTCTTCTTCTCTTTTTTTTCTTTTTCCATAATTTTTTCCCTGCATCCTTGATAACTTTCCCTTTACATAACATTTATGTATATATATTTTTTCACATATATATTGTCTAACTACTGTAATTCACATCATGTGAAAAAAAAAAAATTTAATTTTATTTTATTACCTATTTTGGTTTGCTGCCATCATAATATCGGTTATAACCTGTATTGTCTATTTCTGTTTAAACTTATAATAATTAGTGGAACTTTTCTCCCCGGGCCTCTACTGAAAATGGACATATATCCAGCTAGACTAGCCCGGTCAACAAATGTAAAAATAAAAAAATGTAAATAAATAAAATATGATGTATGATGCTATGCATTCTTTAAGTCTAAGGTGACTAGAAAATTGAAAAGGAGAATAAGGGTTAACAAGTTGCACAGCATTTTAACTTGGGCACTATCACAAACGTCTTTAAGCAAAAGAAAATGTCCTTTCCCAACACAAACATAAAAGTATGTCTCTGTGTGCATGCATGTGTCTGAACGTAACATGCTCATTCAAATACACATAATGTGGTGCTTTTCTCTCTGGGTCTCTGCTGAAAAGGGGCTTTGTACAGTTGTACTTTGCTAGTAAACAAAAGACTAATTAGTTAATTAAGAAACACACATACATATTTTTATACACATGAAAATACATATCAGTTGCATAGTCAGGCAACTGTGTGGAACAGAGAAACACTCAGAAAGAGTGGCAACACAACTGAACCAGCTGCACTCTTGCCATGCTATTAAAGTGAGAAATACTCCTGGAGACATGTCAGGTTAAAAATCATCAGTTTCACAAGTCAGTGGTCACTGGGTTGAATTTCATAAATGTGTAGGAAAAATCTTCATTCAGCCACTTAAAGCAGTAAATGAAAAGATGACCAGGATGTTGGTATATAAATTATTTCTAAAACAATATCCCCTTCACAACATTACCTAGTCTGCCAGTAACCATTTCCTCCTCTCTCCTTCCTTACCCAACGCAGATACTTGCCCTCCTCCTATTTCCTCATTTCTACTGACTATACTGCCCTGCTACCTTCTATCATTATTCTGTTCTTCCCCCTCCCACGTTTCTTAACACCACTCCATTACCACTACTATTCAAAAACCTCATCTTCTTCTCTAGATCCCTTTTTCTCATTATTTACCTATGAATATTCTTTTACCTCATATCTTCATTAAATACTGTACCTAACCTATTCTTCCTCCTCAATATCATCTTCTCATTTTAGTATCAGTAGCTATAAACTGATTTGCAAGTCAACTTATCTGTTATCAATGTACAGTCTAATTGCTTTTCTTTTAATTTATCTTATGGATGTTGAAAATTCATTGTATTTACTAACTTTCACTTTATATCATTTTATTACCCTGCTATTTGACATTGCCAATATCTTGTCTGCATACTTATCTAAGTTTTATATATATTTGGAGCTTTTCTCCTCGGGCCTCTGCTGAAAATCGGCTTCTGCCCAGTCAGACTCTTCCTGGTCAACAAATGTTAAATAAATAAATTACCTGAACTGGGGCAACAAGACCATCACCTTCTTATTTTTTTAAACTGTCAGTAACAAAAAAACAATAGCAGTATACTTTAGTGCCATAAAAAGCAAACCACTAACAAGTCTTATATTGACCCTGATGTAACTTTACACCTCTAAAAGAATCTTTTGTCTTCATTTGGAAACTTCCAACTGAAAAATACTGTTCAGTAGAAAGACAAATTAATTCATATTATCTCCAGTGAGCATTGGAAAGGCTAAACTGAAGGTCAAATGAAATCATCATACAGTTTAACATAAAATTGTGTTATCAAAAATATTGTCTGTATCAAAGATGTACTGATAGCAATAACATTATGCAACACGCTTTGTAAGCGGTGGGGGGGGAGCAGGACCAGACACTCCAGCAATAAGAAATCATATGCACTAAAACCTTCCCGGAAATGTGAATGTGTAGAATGATAACAGTCCATCTAAAAAAAAAAAAATGAAAGACAGTCAAAACATATCAAGATCTGTGAGAATATTAAAATAATAATAATAATGTAATTATGCTTTCAACAAGCAAAAGAAACAGAGCAGATAATACGGCTTTAAGTGTTCCTGCCTTTGCAGTTGCAGCTGTATAGGAATTAATTAATCAAACCGTTACTATACTGCCACACCATTTTTTTCTATTTCATATAAACTTCTTGACCAATGAGTATGACAGGTGTGGCATAAGTAATATTGTGAGAAAAATTATGTGGCATTTATGGTGAGAGAGACTAGCTAGCATTTGTGAAGTTCTCAGGCTGATTATTGGCACAATCTGTGAGATTTTTATGTGATGCTCCACACAATGGCATCAATTTTACCTGATTGCTGAAGTTATCACTAGAATCTTTAAAAAAAAAAAAACAAAACAAAAAAAAAAAACAATTAATTTAGCCCGTGCCCTTTAGCTACCAATGCAACAAATATCCCAAGAACAAAATAAAGTAGTTGCAAACTGTCATGGTTAAAATGTCTCCGGTGCAAGGAGAACTCTATTCTCTGAAAAAAATAAAGTAATTGCTCTGTTTTCTCTTTGTACTTGGAACCTGAAACCCTTTCAGCTAGGCAATTCACTACAATTTCTTTTTGTTTTTCTCCAGAGGTGTACAATTTTCACACTGCTCATGCAAAATTGAATTATTGGAAACAACTGTACATCTCAGTTGTCTCGATTTTGCAGAACGCACCTGACTCTGTATCAGTGTTGGACCTGCCCTCACAGTATGTTTAATTTCCTGGCAAAGCATGGAGTATTACATTCAGTAATGCCATAAATTACAGCATCATATTTCTTGTTCACGGAATACGTACTGATGCAAAGCCAGCTGTTCTATTAACATTTGAAGATGATTAAAGGAAAACTTAAACACAGCTTTAAAATAAAGAAAAGAACAATGATTTGGTATAGTCAAAAGTTTTCTGTAAGAGCTTTTTCCTTAATATTGTAGCAAAACAGTGACAGTAATGACCATTGACTTGAGTTTATCGCAAGCAAAGTAAGTTTATTGGGCAGGAAGCTGACATGATCAAAATCAAGCAAGGTAGTGTCTATTTCCCTATGGAATTAAAACAATCATGGGAAAAGTCACAAAGGATTGCAGTTCAAGAACCAAGGGTGGGGGAGGGGTGTGCATGATGACATCACACTGTCTGTGATATTATGTGGCCAGAGTAAGAGAGAGGGACGCTCATGAAGTAAAAACCATGAATTTGCAGAAAAGTGAAGCAGAAAAATGCAGATTCAGAAACATGGATGTACTTTATACCACCTAAAGTATGCACTGGTGTGTGTGCGTCTTTCGGCTTTTCCCGGTTAGGGGTCGCCACAGCGGAACTCCGGTCCGCTAATGATTGGCAGTAGAGTTTTACATGCTGGCTTGCCGGGCCTAACGCACAACCTTTAACGAAGGAACGCCCATTCACGCATGTCGTCACACAGTAGACGCTTTAACTGAGAATCGAACGGGCAACGTCTAACTGTGAGGCGACAACGCTACCGCAGCACCTGGTACCAGAAAAAAATAAAGTGTTCTGTAAACTGCATCTTTGACTCTCTCCCTTTAAACTCTAAGACTTGTAATTGAACAGGAGTCACCTGGGCTGTAGTAAGTGTTTCCTCATTTTCTGTCATGGAGCTGGGTGAGAGTTTCGACTGATTTTGAGTTAAGCTATTCCAGATAAACAGAAAAGGATGTACAGAGGTCATGACGAATTCCTTGGTATTCAAAGGATGGGATTAAGTGAATATAGTTGTCAAGAACAGTAAGAAATTCTTTGTTTGAGGGAAAAAAAAAAACAGTTTTAAGCTGAGATATCAAGAAATATTGCTTTAACTTTATTCCAATTCAGAATAATTTGTTTCCAAGATAGTAATAAGCTTGTTAGGATGTTCTAGAGTTCTGATTTAATTAAGTAGTGTGAAGCATTAGACCACATCATCTGCCTAAAGTATAAAGTTATAAGAAGAAAGGTGAGTAGGGAATGACTTGATAAATATAGTGGGTACTTTTCTGTTATCGGGACAACAGTTCTAACCTGCTAGCAGGCGCACACCTGCAATGACCGCACAGCTGTTTCGATGATGGAAAAGTGGTTTGGGTTTAGTTTAATGGTGTTTTTGGATGTATAACTTCATATATACATATTTAAGCCAACTAATGTGTTCATTATGCCTCTGCCTGCCTCTGTGAGTTATACTGCACCCAGTCTTAAACATTAATTTTTTGTTCAGGGGATTTGGGTGAGAGTGCAGAAACGCACTTCACTGACGGATGTAAAGTTTATCCAAACAAAACCCTCCTGGCATTAGCCAAACAAAAGTCGTGTTTTTTTTTCTTCGTGGCCTGGCAGAGGGGGCCTAACAGCATGCTCTGGCTGTTGGCTTCACTTAAAAGGCAACTTACATGTGGGCCAGCAGAGTAATCCAGGCTGCAGAGAGCTGAATAAGCGACTTTTCTTGATACTAAGTATATTTTTTGTTGCTTTCCACATCTGAATACCTAGCAACTGTATTTCGCCTGCCTTTCTGTTACATTGAAGCTGTTTTTACTGCATTTAACTTAATATTGCACTTGGAATCCTTGTTTGTTACTATTTGACTGTATTTGTAGCAAATTCTTCTGTGTAAGCTGTAGTAGCTGATTCATAGCATTTATAAGTGTTTGCTGTACCTGTTTCTGCCTGTTTTGTGAAAAAAAAGAAAAAATATCTCTTGTTTTTCCTGCTTTACTAGTTTAGTCCAGTTTCAGAGTTGCTGATTCCTGGGCTTTGGTTGTAGTTCCTGTGTACTGTTTCCTTGCCTTATTTGGGGAAGGGAAGCTACCTTGCTTACCAGTGGGAGTGGGAAGCATTGAGCTGCCTTTGTCCAGTTTTGTGAGGTTTCAGCCAGTAACTAGTAGTTTATTGGTCGTTTTGGGCCAGTTTCTAGCTTTTCCAGCCCCTGGTATAAAACTTTCAGCTTGTACCTACTCAGCACAGACTCCACGTGGGCCAGCAGAGTAATCCAGGCTGCAGAGAGCTGAATAAGCGACTTTTCTTGATACTAAGTATATTTTTGTTGCTTTCCACATCTGAATACCTAGCAACTGTATTTCGCCTGCCTTTCTGTTACATTGAAGCTGTTTTACTGCATTTAACTTAATATTGCACTTGGAATCCTTGTTTGTTACTATTTGACTGTATTTGTAGCAAATTCTTCTGTGTAAGCTGTAGTAGCTGATTCATAGCATTTATAAGTGTTTGCTGTACTTGTTTCTGCCTGTTTTGTGAAAAAAAGAAAAAAAGAAAAAATATCTCTTGTTTTTCCTGCTTTACTAGTTTAGTCCAGTTTCAGAGTTGCTGATTCCTGGGCTTTGGTTGTAGTTCCTGTGTACTGTTTCCTTGCCTTATTTGGGGAAGGGAAGCTACCTTGCTTACCAGTGGGAGTGGGAAGCATTGAGCTGCCTTTGTCCAGTTTTGTGAGGTTTCAGCCAGTAACTAGTAGTTTATTGGTCGTTTTGGGCCAGTTTCTAGCTTTTTCCAGCCCCTGGTATAAAACTTTCAGCTTGTACCTACTCAGCACAGACTCCACGTGGGCCAGCAGAGTAATCCAGGCTGCAGAGAGCTGAATAAGCGACTTTTCTTGATACTAAGTATATTTTTGTTGCTTTCCACATCTGAATACCTAGCAACTGTATTTCGCCTGCCTTTCTGTTACATTGAAGCTGTTTTACTGCATTTAACTTAATATTGCACTTGGAATCCTTGTTTGTTACTATTTGACTGTATTTTTAGCAAATTCTTCTGTGTAAGCTGTAGTAGCTGATTCATAGCATTTATAAGTGTTTGCTGTACCTGTTTCTGCCTGTTTTGTGAAAAAAGAAAAAAAGAAAAAATATCTCTTGTTTTTCCTGCTTTACTAGTTTAGTCCAGTTTCAGAGTTGCTGATTCCTGGGCTTTGGTTGTAGTTCCTGTGTACTGTTTCCTTGCCTTATTTGGGGAAGGGAAGCTACCTTGCTTACCAGTGGGAGTGGGAAGCATTGAGCTGCCCTTTGTCCAGTTTTGTGAGGTTTCAGCCAGTAACTAGTAGTTTATTGGTCGTTTTGGGCCAGTCTCTAGCTTTTCCAGCCCCTGGTATAAACGCTTAAACGCTGCTAGCCTTGATTAGCTGAGCTGCCACTGTTGCACACTAGGGCAGTGCCGGTTAAGCAGGTTTAAACTATTCGGCTACCTAAAGTCCACTCTTCAAATTTTCCCTTAAAACTACCTTCCTCGAACTATACTACTGATCAAATCAGCGTATCCTATAACTAAAAGATCATCTCTACTTGACTCCAAGTAGACTATTCTCTATCTATTAAACCTAGCACTTGCTCCTACAGTACTTATTACCTTGATACGGCACTCTTGTCATAGATAGTACCCCAAAAAGGCAACGCGCCCATTTCCCGGTCACCCACGTCCCCCGGAATCTTTTTTAAAGTTTTTCGTCTACCCTTCTAGCATGTCGAGGGATCAGTTGCTAGTGTCCTCTCCTGCTCAGCTGGTGAACCTGGGAATATTGAGGCAATGTTTCAATTGCCTCATGTACACAGACAACCCTCTCCTCCTCCCACAAAACACAAATACATGCGAGAGATGCAACTATACGGCCAAACTGGAGGCTGAGCTTTCTCAACATAGGACTGGCAAGACCAGTCAGGAGGAGAAGGTTACCACACACTATAGACCCAGTCTCACATAGTACCATTACAACCTCAAATCATACACATAAACACACAAAGACATACTCGGAGGCTCTGATCAAAAATCTACCAAAACAGCAGAGGCCACCAAAGCAGACACCCAAACAACCACCACCTCAGAACACAACACCCGCAACACATAGACCTCACAGTCAGAGTGTCAAACAGTCACAGCCCTTAAGGCCAAACACAATGCCAGACACACTAGTCATTGGTGACTCCATAGTCAGACACACTGATGTCCCGCTCACCAGACTGAGTAAGGAGAAGGTCACAGTAAGCTGCCTGTCGGGCGCTAGAATCCGCCACATAACACAAGCACTCAGGTCTCTCAACAGCAGGTACAAATATGACTCAGTCTTTGTCCACGCTGGTGTAAACAACCTGAGACGTACCTCCTTGAACTACATGAAAAGAGACATTGAGGAGCTCTCTGATTATGTAGCCCAGGCAGGTATGACCCTGACCTTGAGCAGTATCCTACCTTCACCAAGAATGATGCCACAATACAGAGATAAGATGATCAGCTTTAACAATTGGCTTAAACACTGGTGTCATTCAAAGGGGATCCAGTATCTGTCTGCCTGGGATGACATGCTGGACAAGCCACGCTGCTTCGCAAGGGACGGCTTGCACCTGTCACCCCTGGGATTCCGGATATTGGCAAAGGCTCTTGCCACCCCATAGTGCCTTTTTAGGCAAGGCTCAAATTCTAAACCTACCACCCTAGAACACAAAAAGGAAAAAACTAAGGGTAATGCTGCTCAATGCCAGAAGTCTAAATCTCAAAATGCACGCACTCGAGGCCCTTCTCAGTATGGAGAACATCGATGTCTGTGCTGTGACAGAAACCTGGTTCAAGGCTCCTGAGAGCACCCCAGCTATCAGGTTTTACCTCATATCATGCGTTCCGCCCCAAAATCCGGACAATACCAAGAAAGGAGGGGGTATCCATATTCATCAAGGACACCCACACCTCAAGACTGGTGGCAACGCACGATGCATCGGAGACCATCCAGGTGCAATTAACCATAGGCAAGACTGCTCTGCAAATTGTAGCATGTTACAGGCCACCCTCACAAACTCAGGAAACTCACATGGCCTTCCTGAAAACACTAGAGGGATAAATGTATCACCAAACACCATCATACTAGGTGACTTCAATTACCCTAATATAGACTGGGAACACTACTCAAGCCCAAACACCCTAGCCCAAAAGTTCCTGGAATTCATAAACTCAAATGCCATGGAACAACTAGTCACCATCCCCACAAGAGGAGATAACATACTTGATCTCATCATCACGAACATGGGAGCACAATGTTCAACACCGAAGTATACCCCTCACTGGTGAGATCAGATCACAAACTAATCTCGCTGGAGGTCCTCATCCCACCCCCCCCTGAAATAAAAAAGACCACAGTAAAGAACTTCTCAAAAGCCGACTTCACACTTCTAAAGACTAGTGTGGTCTCCTTTCAGGCCCCGAGCCGCAGAAAACAATACTCAAGCCGCTGAATCACTTACAAACGCCTTCTACCAGCACCTGCAGGACTGCATGGATAAGGCAATCCCAAGCAAAACAAAGACTCTTTGTACCAAAGGCAAGCGTCCAGTCTGGTGGACCCCAGCCATAAACAAACTCTACAACAAAAGGAGGAAGCTACTACAAGATAGAGCAAAATCCTTAAAAGGTAAGACACCCTTGATCACTATAAGTAAAACTAAGAGCTCTCATAAAATCATCCAAAGCAAATTTCGAGAGAAAAATAGCTAAAGACTCAAAAGACAATCATAAGGCCTTCTTTAGCTATGTTAGAAACCTAGGAGGAAACTCCCAGATATGCTCAGAACTAGTTCAAAATGATGTGAAGATTACTGATCCTACAGACATTGCCAACATACTGGCTGACAGGTTCAGTGCAAACTTCTCCCCCCCCTCCCCCCCAAAAGGAGAGATATCTATACCAAATGAGTGCAGCCCCAAACATCTCCAGCGCCCAAGTGAGAACTGCTCTCTCCAAAGCAAAAAACACAGCATCCATGGGACCCGATGGTGTCCCCGGCTGTGTGCTCCACGAACTCAATGAGGAATTAAACCCACAGCTAGGACAGCTGTTTAATCAAAGTCTTACCTCTGGATACGCACTCCAGGAGTGGCGCACTGCAACTGTGGTCCCACTTCACAAAGGCGGTGCCTCCACAGACCCTGGAAATTACCGCCCATTAGCTTGACAAGCCTTATCTGCAAAGCCATGGAGAGGATCATAATGGACCTCATAAATAAAGACATAGGGAATTTGCAGACTTTGGATCCAACCCAGTTTGGCTTTGTCAAAGGCAGATCATGCCTTTTAAACTTGGTTGACTTTTTGAAACAGTCACCAAAGCCATTGATGAGGGAAAGGCAGTCCATACAGCCTACCTCGATCTGGCTAAGGCCTTCGATACAATACCCCACTCGGGTATCATTGAAAAACTCATCAGCTTAAATGTTAACCCATACATCACAAGATGGGTTGCAAACTGGCTGAGTGACAGAACCCACAGGGTCAGAGTTGCTGGCGCCATGTCAGACTCAAAGCCTGTCACAAGTGGTGTCCCACAGGGCTCAGTCCTGGGCCCACTCTTGTTTGGCATCTACTTTTCCAAGTACAAGCAAACACAGGAGGGTTATGGCTGACAAAGTTTGCAGATGACTGCAAACTGGGCCATAGTAGAAAACACATCTGACACAGATATCCTTCAGAAGGGTCTCACAGAAACGGATAACTGGTGCCAGAGCCACGCCTAAAGTTAAATGCCAAAAATGCATAGTCATACCCTTCGGGAAAAACAAGGTTACCCCTAGCTACCAAATAGGTGGCAATCCACTGAGCACAGAAGAAGTTATCAGGGACCTGGGGACCCAGGTTGATAGTAGTCTGTCATTCGACACCCAGGTAGCTAAAGTAGTTAGGAAGTCCTTCTACATTGCCCACCTTATCATGAAGGGATTCTCATCTAGATCAAGGGAGGTCATAGTCTCCCTTTACTCATCACTCATCAGACCAATGATTGAGTACAATGCCCCATTCGGAATGTATCTGACCCGACACTTGCAGCAGCTGGAGAGGCCACAAAAGTTCCTCACCAAAAGGATAAAGGGTCTCAAAAATCTGTCCTATGCTGCCCGACTGAAAGAACTCCAGCTCTATTCAGTCGCTTACCGCTTGCTCAGAGGTGACCTTTGCCTAACATACAAGGCCATGTCAAACCCAGATTTGATGAATATGCTTCACCTCAAAAAATCTAGATCCATCAGAGCCACAAGGGCGGGAGACTTAAACCTCGACACGGCTATTAATAGGACGTGCTGAAGGGATAGATTCAGCACCCAAAGACTCCCAATGCTGTGGAACAAAATCCCGGTACATGTGAGGCAGAGCACCTCGCTGGCCTTGTTCAAGAGAAATCTTGACCAATGGATGGGAGATCGCAGATATACCCCAGGAATTACCTCAGTGTCACTGCTCGACAGAGGCACAGCAAAATAATGGGTATAGTTCCCCATACTAAAGGGGTGGCGTAAGCCACAAAACGATGGGCTAGGCTTATAAATGCCCTCGGGCAGATAGCCTAGTATGAACCTATGAACCTATGTCCCGCCAGTTGTGCTGTCACTCACTTCACACATTAGCACCCACAACAAGCCGCCTCAATCAGTTCCACCAGCAGAGTGATGAAACAGGGAAATTAGTAAAAGCCAGAAGCCGACCAGTTCCTTAGCTCGTAACGGCCCTACAACGTGCAAAGTTCATCTCTTAAGTGCAGACTTGCTACTTTGTTTTACTACTGCCCTACAAGTGTGACTCTGTCCTCACAGATGCCTTTAAATGCAAGGAGCTCAGTAGTTTAGTGACACCGGGAAGCTGAGAAAAACAAACAGAAACACAAAATCAGGAATTGAAGCGGGTATACTTTGATTTCAGAGAGATAAGTTGACAGTTTCAGGGCGATCGTTCAGCTGTGATCTTCTTTTTCTTCTTCTTTCGGCTTTTCCCGGTTAGGGGTCGCCACAGCGGATCACGTATCTGCTCAAGATTGGCAGTGGAGTTTTTAAAGTGTCTAGTTGCCAGCCCGGCGCCCAACCTTCCAGAAAAGGCACACACTCACACCTAGGACCAATTTAGAGTGTCCAATCCACCTACAGCATGATTTTGGGATGTGGGAGGAAACCGGAGCACCTGGAGGAAACCCACGCGACCACAGGGAGGACATGCAGACTCCGCACAGAGGGCACCCCAGCTGAGGATCGAACCGGAGAACCTCTTGCTGTGAGGCGACAACGCTAACTGCTACACCACCGCGGCCACCCTTAAAATTTGTCATCTGAGCCAGGAAGGAGTCAAACCTGCAGTCTTCTGATCTGTAGTCAGATGCATTATCCATTGGGCCACTGGCTTGATCGTTCAGCTGTGATGTAGTAGCTTAACACATCTGTTAACCTCTATTTTTAACTGTATTATTAAAACAAATAATTCTTACAGATATGTGATTAGCAGACATGTTGAGGAACTGGATTACAGCTGAACAATCAAGTTGAAAATGTTGCCCCGATAACTGAAAATTACCATATAGTGTAGAAATGAAAGTCTTTTGGGAAATTCCAGAAATTAAACTAGCAGGAGTGATCAAATAAAATCCTAACAAGACATGAAATGATCCTACCAAACAATTTTTGAATCAGTCAACAGCAGCTAAGGAAGAGGATGGAGGTCAATGAGTAAAACAGCAGCCTGTGTTTAACTAGGTCAAAAGCCTTAGTGACTGCAACAGATTGTTCATAGGTTGGTACTAGGCTGTTGGCCCTAGGGCCTATACAAGCCTAGCCATAACAATTCTCTGGCTATTTCTTCCCACACTATTTACTTCCCTGTTATAAATTTGTTATAAAGTAGACCTGCATCCACATCAGACAGACTACAGTCAGGTTGCAAAAATAGAGCAAACTATGTCCTCTCTTTTACAGAAAGCATCATGAGTGGTAGAGGTGAGGACATCTGTAGTGTAGTTTTAGTTGGTGGAGTGTTTTGCTAATAATATTGTCAGTATTGTTTATCAGTAGAAAAGTAGGGTCCAAGGTGATCCCTAGTTACTTCTCTTCTCTTACTAGTGGTTGAGGGCTGATCTCTGTAGCACTGGTAATTAGATTTTGGGATTTAGGAGTTTTGTGGGATGTCAAGTGTCTGGCATCCAGCAAGGGTTACTGTTTCATTAGAAAGTCCCTCAACCATGTCTGAGGCAAACAACTTGCAATCCACTCCTTTATCAGCTCTCCCTTGTATGTTCCTCCCTCTCCACTTCCCCAAGTTCTTAAACATATATTGCTGTTTGTACATTCTGGCTCTTTTCCACTATACCTGTAGGGAAGTCTAAATCATAGCACGTTTTTCCAGAAAACCTGATTGATGGCTATAGGGAGTCATAACAGGCTACCTGGCAACAACTGGAAGCTTCTAAGGTCAAACAGTAAACCTGCTTTGCTTTCATGTTAGCACTTTTTATTCACTAGTCTCATGATGTTTGAAGCATGATCCCTACAGCTAGCATTACTCGCTTTATCCATTCTGACATTTCTCTTGCTCCTGCCATCTATTGAATATAAAGACAACATCTACATGCTCTTTCTCTGTTGATCTTGGTTTCATATTGTAATTACTTTTTTAATAATGATAAGCAGTAAAGGCAGTGTCACTACTTCCATTTAGGCAAATTTTGCTTTAAACTATAAGATGTACTTACAAATAAACTTACCCCACTCTGGAATTATAGATAAGCTCACTAAACTAGGTATAAATCCCTATGTCACAAGATTATTTGACAACTGGCTCACCGACAGAACCCACACTGTGAAAGCAGCAGACTCCAAATCCAACTTCAGACCAGTGACAAGTGGAGTACCACAGGGTTCAATCCTAGGTCCTCTCCTGATTGGTATCTACTTCTTTGAAGTACAAGCTAACGCAGACGGTCTTTGGCTAACAAAGTTTGCAGATGACTGCAAACTAGGAGCCATAATCGAAATTCCTAACAATGTGGACATACTACAAAAGGGCCTCACTGAGATAGATGCCTGGTGTCAAAACCATGGCCTGAAGCACAATGCCAAAAAGTGTATTGTCATCCCCTTTGGTAAAAACTCTGTACCCATGAACTACCACATAGCTGGTAGTCTACTTAACACCGAAAATATGATAAGAGACCTTGGGACACAGGTGGACAGTAGTCTCTCCTGTGATAATCACATCGCCACAGTGGTCAGGAAATCCTTCTACATGGCTCACCTCATCACAAAAGGTTTCTCATCCAGAAAAAAAGAGGTCACTGTTCCCCTCTGCTCAAAACTCATTAGACCCATTATAGAGTACAATGCTCCTTTTGGTATGTACCTCACAAGACATCTACAACAACTGGAAAGGCCACAGAAATACTTCACAAAGAGGATTACTGGCCTCAAACAGATGCCCTACGCAGACCGTCTCAAAAAACTCCAGCTTTACTCCGTCGCATATCGCCTACTCAGAGGCGATCTCTGCCTAACATACAAAGCTATGTCAAACCCAGAGCTGTTGGACATGCTCCACTTAAAGAAATCCCAATCACTCCGAGCTACACACTCTAGGGACCTAAACCTTGTCACCACAATAAACAGAACATGCTAGAGGGATAGATTCCTGTCCCAGAGACTTCCCATACTCTGAAAAAGACTACCTATCTATGTCAAACAAAGCTCCTCATTAGCAATCTTCAAGAAAAATCTTGATGATTGGATGGGAAATAGGAAATTTACCCCAGGGATCACTTCTGTGGCTCTGCTCGACAGGGGCACAGGAAAATAATTTTCTTGGGTGGCGAAAGCCAGGGTACATTTTTGGCTAGGCTTATACAGGCCCTAGGGCCAATAGCCTAGTACCTACCTATGAATCTATGAAATGGGAATGTCATAAAGTATGTGCAACAGGTTAACTTGGATGAAGAATGGGAAATATTGTCTGCAAGTTGAGACAAATATTCAAAATCATTAAAACAATTTAATTAATCTCATACTTTGTTTTCACTTAATAAACTGTGATTTAAACAAGCAATACCAGCCTGAATCCTGTTTTCTTGTTTTTTTTAATAGGAGTGCCAAGTTTTCTTTTTAACATGATCTTACATTAGAATTTATGACAACTATCTATTTTAGCTATTTGTATGCTGATATCATTCTTGTACAACTAGTTTTCCCATTTTTAGTTTGTTCTTTCCTAAGGAAAGTGTTTAGTAGTCTTAAGGTTGGAAAAGTACATTTCCTCTGTATGTACTAGATTTTGTCTATCTATATAGGATAATAGGTTAAATGACCATCACGTCGATGACCAGACTATTGACACATGCTTACAAGCTCTGCACATGTTCTGGGGATTACCCTGGAGCAGGCTAAACCAAAAAACCCACACCCTTGCTAATTATATATACTAACTAAAAGATTGCACATTCCCTGGGAATATTCTTCCCAGATATCGATGATATAACATACCTGTCAGCCATCTGTTTCAGTCAACCACATGGCGTTGACCAAACAAATGCTGACATTGTGATAATTTAATTGCTAGCACATACCCATATATATATATATATATATATATATATATATATATATATATATATATATATATATATATATTTATATTTATATATTGGGTCTAGTTCACGTTGTCGTAAGCTGACAAATCAAATACGATATTGTCGGCATGACAATGTCGAAAGTTCAGAACCATAAGGGGGAGATTTCCATTTACCTCAATGTAGTGTGGTCTCGGAGTTGGTATATTTAAGTAGGGGGGTGTGGGGGTGCAGGGGGACTTGCCCCCTGTCTACGCTAGTTAGTTTTTTTTTATTGATTTTTTTTTTATGTTATTCGATATTTTACTACTTCGATCAATAAAGTTTGACCTTTATTGATTCAATGTAGTAAAATTTCGATAACGTGATACAGACGCATATATATATATATATATATATATATATATATATATATATATATATGTGTGTGTGTGTAGATAACACTAGCAGCAATACAACAGTTTTACAGGGTCAACTCTTTTCAAGTCACAACACAATAATCAAGACCCATGTTATTTCTTAATTAAGAATCTTTTTCAGTCTCAGTTTACATGGAAAATATTTATGTAAACAAGTGCATTTCTATTTATTTCTATGCATATCTTATACAGTAATAATGTATCTAGAGAATGAAAAATATATAGATATAGCTACATTAGCCAACATCATTTTGAGTCTGAATGGAAAAATCATGCCAACGATGGCAGAAATGTTTACATCTCCCTCTGTACTGAGTTTATATGAAAAGTAGAGTTGTGTACACTTACCATAAATGTAGATGTTCGAGTGTATTCACTGTTGCAGTCATTACATTTGGGTTATCTGCCTGCAGGTAGCCCTCAGCCGGCCTGAATATCAAAGTCTTGGATTCTTGCGTCGGATGCTGTCTCTTCTTCCATGACGTCAGGGGTATAAAACATGCAGCCGATGCCATTACATCAGTTTTTCTTGCCACAGATGTCAGGTGCCCCCATAATGGGAAGCAATTATATGTTAGGTTACACCTCCAAATACACTAGAAAGCTTAAATACACCAAACAAGAAGGAAATTAGAGCCAAGAGAAGTCAGGGGACTGGAGGGAGGATAACCAAGACTGCAACAGTGAATACACTTGAACATCTACATTTATGGTAAGTGTACACAACTGTACTATGTTCCTCGTGTTTCACTGTTGCAGTCATTACATTTGGGTTGATTCCCAAAGCTAAGGAAGGGAGGAGGAATTCAGAGAGCATTAGGACCAGCTATTAAGCCTTGCAAGACTGCAGTGGCAAAACCAGCTCTGGATTTAGAAAAAAATAGACATGTGGTAATGCTTGGTGAAGGAATGTACAGAGCTCCGGGTAGCAGCTTCTAGGATGTCCCTGGTAGGGACTCCTCTGAGGAAGGCTGTAGAGGTAAATGCAGCCCTGGTGGAATGTGATCTTATACCCTGTGGGGTAGTTTTTCCATGGTGCTTACAGGTTCATATGTAGGTACTAGGCTATCTGTCCGAGGGCATTTATAAGCCTAGCCAGAATGTGTTAGCTTTCCCTGCCCCATTGATTAATTAACTGAGCCTCTGTCAAGAAGAGCCAATGAAGTGATCCCAGGGGTGTATTTTCTGTTACCCATCCACTCATCAAGGTTTCTCTTGAAGAGTGTTAGTGGGGGGCTCTGCCTAATGTAGTTAGGAATTTTGTTTCAAAGCATGGGCAGTCCCTGTGACAGGAATCTATCCCTCCAGCATGTTCTATTTATTGTTGTGGTGAGATTTTGCTCACTAGAGCGAGTGGCTCACAGTGACTTGGATTTCTTTAGGTGGAGCATGTCCATCAATTATGAGTTGGACATGGCTTTGTAAGTCAGGCAGAGATCACCTCTGAGTAAGCGATATGCCACTGAGTACAACCGGAGTTTTTCCAGTCGGGCTGCATAGGACTTATGTGTGAGGCCAGTAATCCTCTTGGTGAGGTACTTTTGTGGTCTTTCTAGCTGTTGGAAGTGTCTTGTGAGGTACATCCCAAATGGGGCATTGTACTCTATGATGGTTCTGATGAGTGACGAGTAGAGGGGCACTATAACCTCTTTATTTCTAGATGCGAACCCCTTAGTAATTAGATGGGCCACAGAGAAAGATTTCCTAACTAAATTGGCAATATGATTGTCAAAGGAGAGATTACTATCTACCTGAGTCCCCAGATCTCTTATTACCTCTTCTGTATTAAGGGGGCTGCCACCTATGTGGTAATTCATGGGTGTTTTGTTTTTCCCAAACAGGATGATTATGCATTTTTTGTCATTTAGCTTGAAACCATGACTTTGACACCAGGTGTCCGTCTCAGTAAGGCCCTTTTATAGCAGAAATTAATGCAATTGGCTATCCATTTAGAAATGGTTTGCTTTGAAATGGCCCTTCCCTCTGCCCCTGCAGCAAAGCCAATTAGCAGCTGTTCAAATTTTCTGAGAGGCTTGGTCCTGTCCAAATAAAATCTAAGTTGTCTGTGCACGTCCAAAGAGTGCAGTATTCGTTCACCTTTGTTTTGTGGATTCAGGAAAAAAGTAGGTAGATGAATGGACTGATTTAGGGCTACACTAGACACCACCTTGGGCATAAAGGAAGGATTGGTCCTGAGGGAAACCCTGTCTGCATGGAAGATAATGAAGGGCTCCACTGCCATGAGGGCCTGTAATTCAGACACTCTTCTTGCTGAAGTGATGGCTAGAAGGAAGGCTGTTTTCCAAGAAAGAAATTTAACTCTGCAGTTGCAGCTGGTTCAAATGGAGGGAGACTGAGCTTTTCCAATACAAAGTTAAGGTCCCAGGCTGCAGTAGGGGCTTGCCTGGGGGTTCTTAAATTTTTGGCCCCTCTGAGGAACTGCTTTAGCAGGGGGTGAGAGAAGAGGGGTGGTTCAGTATTATAATGTGCTGAAATGGCAGAGGCATGAATTTTAATTGATGAGAAGGATAGGCCCTTGTGGAGCATTTCTGTTAAGTACTGAAGAATATGAGGTAATCTGGGCACTGTTGGACCATCCCCTGAGTTTCGCTCCAGGAACAGTATCTTTTCCACTTTTCAGCATAAGATTTTGGTGCTAGACCTCCTTGCTTCCGGAATAACATCTAGCACCTGCTTACTGAGTGATGCTATTGGAGAGCTTAAGGGATTAGCCAGGCTGTAAGGTTCAGGGTTTGAAGCTGGGACAGCCAGGAAGGTGTCTGAGGTAGGTGCCATGGCTCCAGCACTATCATACTGCGCAAGAGGGGGTACCAATGCCAGCGTGGCTAGTCTGGTGCAATCGGTATTGTCCTTGGTTTGTCCTGTTTGATCTTTAGCAGAACCTTCGAGAGGAGAGGCAGAGGGGGAAAGGCATAAACCGAGAGGCTATCCCAGGTAAAGGACAGGGCATCCACTTTCCAAGCTTGACTGTGGGGAGTCCTTGTGCAGAATTTGTCCAATTGGTAGTTCTGGGGGGAAGCAAACAGGTCCATTTCTGGAGTCACCCATTTGTTCCTCAAGAGGTTGAATATTTTTGGTTTCAGTTTCCATTCATGTGGGTCCATGAGATTTCTGCTTAGGTCGTCTGCCAGTGAATTTAGCTTGCCTGGCAGGAATTGAGCTTGTATGTGCACTTGGTAGCTCAAGGCTGTGTTCCACAGAGCCATGGCTAGTCTGCAGAGAGGGTACGAGTGGGTTCCCCCCTGCTTGTTTATGTACCACATAACTGTGGTGTTGTCTGTCTTTACCAATAATTGTCCTGGAAGGATGTGGTCCTTGAAGGCTGTCAGGGAATTCTGTACAGCTAGCATTTCTTTTTGGTTGATATGCAGGTGCTTCTGACTCGGGTTCTGTTTGCCCTGAATGCACTACCCTGCCAAGTGAGCCCCCCATGCATAGTCTGATGCGTATGTGATTAGGGTTTGTGCGGCAGGGGGTAGATTGAAAGGGAGCCCCTTGTTGAGGTGGCAGGCCTTTGCCCACTAAAGGAACTCTGTCTTTATACAAGGAATAATAGGAATCATTATTTCCAGGTCCTGAGAATGTTGCCACCATAGGCTTTTTAGATACCATTGTAGTTTCCTCATATGCAGTCTTGCATATACAAATAGCTGGGTCTTTGTGGCCAGTAGTTTGAAGTAGGCTGTCAAATAAACTTGTTTCTCTGGCGTGAGGAAAGCCATCTGGGAAGTTGTGTTCAAGCTTGCTCCCAGGAATACAAGCTGTTGGCAGGGTACTAGGTGAGATTTATTTTCGTTTATGGTGTACCCCAGCGAGGTTAGAAGTTTCTTTACAAATGACAGATGTTTTAATAGCAAATCCTGGCTTTCTGCCTGAATCAGACAATCGTCCAGGTATGGGTATATTTGAATATTTCTAGGCCTGCAAAATGCAATGGCTGGAACTAGACACTTTGTGAATACCCTGGACGCAGTAGATAAGCCAAAGGGAAGTGCAGAGAACTGACAGTGTCTGGAGCCTGCTCTGAAGTGTAGGTATTTCCTGCAAGATTCCCTTATTGGAATGTGCAGGTAAGCTTCCTTTAAGTCTTAGGTTGCCAACCAGGCATCTTTGCCCAGCATAGGGAGCAGCTGTTGAAGTGTTAGCATTTTGAATTTTGGGATTACCAAAAAGGTGTTTAGAATAGAGAGGTCCAGGATAGGATGCCAGGAGCTGTCTTTTCTGGGTACCAGGAAAAGTCTTGAGTAAAAACCTTGTCCCCTTTCTTCCGCTGGGACAGGTTGAATAGCCCCAATACTTACAAGAGAGAGAACCTGCTGTTGAGCCTCTGCCCACTGATTTGGGGGTGGGTCTGGCCAACTGTTTGGGGTTGGGAAGGTGTGGAAGTGGAATCTGTATCCTTGGAAAACTATATTTAAAACCCATTTGTCCTGGGTAATGAGTTCCCAGTTTTTTGCATGGAGGGCGAGCTTTCCTCCTAAGGGAGCAGGGATAAGGTTAAGTCATTGTGACATTTTTCTATAGGGGGGTGTCTTACTACTTTCAGCTTTGGAAGTGGAAGCCCCCCCCCCCCCAACTGCTTAGGCCTGTGTGTAGCCTGAGACTGTAACCTAGGTGGTCTGCTGTTCCTGGGTTTGGACTGAGAAGGCCTGGAAGAGACTGGAAAGGACCAATTCTTAGAAGGCCAATGCCTACTAAATCTGGGAGGCTGTATTTGCAGGAAATCTTTAACAGTTTGCATAGATATAGCTTTTTCCTCCAACTTTTTAAGGACTTCTGCTTTGTTGCCAAACAGGTGGTCTTGGTTTAAGGGAGCATCCAGTAATTTAGCTTTAACATGATCTGGCAAGTTTTAGTCCTTAAGCCAAGCATGACTTCTAAGTAGAGACCCAGTGACAAAAGCCCTGCAAGATGTTTCTAAAGAGTCAAAACCACATTGCAAAGTATGTTTACCAACTTGTTCAGCAGAATGCATTAAATTCTGCAATTCTTTATGTTCAGCACAGTCAGGAATCGACATAATTTTCTGTTTAAGTAGTTCCAAAATATGCTGCTGATACTTTAACATATGAAACTGGCAATTTAAGGCCCTAATGGCCAAAGTAGCAGAAATGTATACCTTCTTACCCCATCTGTCCAAGGCCCTGGAATTTCTATCAGAGGTGGTAGGATTTTTGGCAGCAGTAGCCTTAATGCCCTTTGGCCCTTGGGAAATGGTCTCTGGATCCGCAGTAGGATTCTTGAAGAGGAACTTGTGAGAGTCAGGTACCTGGCAGGTTTTCTGGGAGCTGGAGGTAAAGTGTCTGGGGCCAGGCTAGATTCCAAGAAGGCATCATCTACAATGTCCAGAACAGGAGGAATAGCTAAGCCTGTGTTGAGGGAGGAGTAAGAATTCCCTAAGCCTCTTATTGGAGTCTGAGTAATCCTAGCTTTCCCAGCAGAAATTCTCCCTAAGAGTGTGCAAGATTTCACCAAAAGAAAAATCTTCTGGAGGGGAAGCAGAGGGAATGGAATCCTCTGCATCAGAATCCTCATAGGTAGATAAGGGCAAATCCTGGTAATCAGAAGAAACAGAAATTTCAGAATCCTGATCAGAAGAATCAGAAGGAAAATCATTTCTAGGTCTCTTAGAGGGGGAAGGCTGGCTTCCCCTAATTAAAGTAATAAGGTCTTCAGCCATTCTAAGCATTTGTTTTTTAGGCATATGGGCCTGACCATGCGATTTGTACGTTGGTTTTCTAGGCGTGGGTCGAGTTTTAGGCCTTGATGAAGAAGATGGCGTCAGTTTAAAATGCAAATCTGTAGGCCTGAATGCACCCTCAGAAACCGGTGCCTGCACAGCGGCTCCAGACCCATCCAAGTTAGAGACATCCGCAAGTTCCATAGTCGAAGAAGCATCTTGCGGCATACCGGACTCCGAATGGGTCTCAGTAGAGGCCTGCGAATCTGAAGTAGCGGGTATCAGGGGCTGCAAAAACACCTCACTGAGGACTGGCGACTAGCTTAACGGAACCATCGTTGGCAGTTTTGGACATATGTGGTCTGTCTCTGTCTTTATCCTTGCGTTTTTTCAGAATATCGGTAGTCGGATGGCTTACCAAAGCCATTTCTGGATAGTTAAACCGAGTACCAAAATAACTTGCTGCAAAAATAAACTGGCGACGAATAGTTCGGGGGATGAATAAAGCACAAAACTGACAGCGAGGGACATCGTGGTCTGCGCCTAAGTAAGGAATGCAGTACGAATGAAAATCTTTGAGGTATTTGCTTTCCACAGTTAAGACAATTGTTAACTTTTACTGACATCGGTTAAGAGCAAGAAAAAGGATCCCCAAAGGGGTACTTAGCTTTTTTCGAAGACTTCAGTTCTGAAACTCGAAAATGAAAATTTCAGGAGTTGGCCGACTGGCACTTGTGAACTGCTTCTGCTTCGGGCACTGCGTGGTAAGAAAGACTGATGTAATGGCGTCGGCTGCATGTTTTATACACCTGATGACCTGGAAGGAGAGGTAGCATCAGACGCAGGAATCCAAGACTTTAATATTCAGGGCAGCTGAGGGCTACCTGCAGGTAGATAACCCAAATGTAATGACTGCAACAGTGAAACACGAAGAACATTTATAATTGACACCTTCTGTCTATTTTAGGAGATGGTATTACTTGCAAGGTATATCCAGAACACATGCAGTCATACCAGATTAACTCTGTTTCAACATTTCTTCAATCATCTCATCTTCCCCTCACTTCCTCTCTATCATACCCCTTAAATGCATGCTGCCTACCTCATCTGTCACACTTCTCCTTTCTATATTTTCCCTCTACATTTTCCCCTTACCTGTGTCTCTTTCTTTACGCCTTTGCAACCTTTCTGCAGTATGTTATGCTCTACACCTGTTCTAATAACATAACATCTCTCCCTAGAATATGCTATGTTATACTTTTAGTATTAGCCTTCTCATTGATGGTGATTACAACTTATCTGTAAAGCTCTACTAAGCCTGGTACCTGTTTTATTTATATGTTTTGCATTGTAAACTGTATTTTTGATGCTAACTTAATTTAGTATATTCTTGCATCTGCAAATATGTATATATGTTTTAGCATAATATTGCATCTGTAAATATGTTTCTTATGTGATCCTCTTCACCTAGGCTGTGTCTGTAAATGGCTCATTTCAATCACTGCACTGTCTTGCTAAACAAATATAAATAAGTAACAAAGGAAGTGAAGAATATCTCTTATAAGCAGGAATGAAAATATGAATCATGAAAGGTAATACACAGACAATCTATTACATAAACAAAATAAACTATGAAAACAGTCCTCCCAAAAAAAGAGCATTTGGACTACTATGTATTACTAAGGGACAACATGGGAAATTATTTCTTGAAACAAAGCATGGTAAAGCATGCAGTGGTTATCTTTCAAAGGATATATTTCAGCATTTACTAACTATAATTCAAAACTATTGATTTGTACAAGTCTATAAACAATCAAATCTATGGGAATAACACAATGAAGTGGAATCTTTAAAGTAAATAAAATACAGGGTAAAAGAATGCCTTTGAATGATGATACAAGATTAATACAAATTTTGACTGTTGAGACAGCATTCTTCTGCATTACATTATAATATAATTGATCACAGAATGGACTTGCCCTGATTAGAATAATGAAATCAGATTGGAGATTATTATTATACAGCTTTACTGGAAATAAATGTGTAACATACACAAACTAAATACAGTACACCGAGAGAATAATGAACATATAAACTACATCACAGGACAGCATACAAGCCAAGCAAAAGTCATTTCCTGTTCTCATTCAGACCTGTGAGAATATTAAAAAATATATAATAATAATAATAATACAATTATGTTTTCAACAGGCAAAAGAAACTGTGCAGATAAAGCTTTAGCGGTACCGCCATTGCGGTTGCGACTGTATAGGAATGAACTCATCAAACCGTTACTACACTGCCACAGCATTGTTTTTATATATATATATATATATATATATATATATATATATATATATATATAAAACCCTTGATCAAAGAAAATGAGGTGTGGCATAAGTAATATTGTGAGAAAAAGTATGTGTCATTTACAGTGTGAGAGACTAGCTAGCATTTGATTACTGGCATCTTCTGTGAGATTTTTATGTGATCCCTCCCCCCAGTGCCATCAGTCTCTTACCCTAGTGCTGAAGATATTCCTAGAATTAAAAAAAAAAAAAAAGGCAATGTGTATTTACCTCATGCCCATTAGCTGCCAATGCAACTGTCCCAAGAGCAAAATAAAGTAGTTGCAAACTGTCAGGCTAAAATGTCTCCGGTGCAAGAACTCTATTCTCTCAACTGTACATCTAAATTGTCCACCTTTCCAGAAAGCACCTGACTCTGTATCAGTGTTGGACCTACCCTCACAGTATGTTTAATTTCCTGGCAAAGCATGGAGTATTACATTCAATAATGCCAAAAATTAGAGCATCATATTTCTTGTTCACGGAATACGCACTGATGCAAAGCCAGCTGCTCTATTAACATTTAAGGATGATCAAAGCAATATTTAAACACAGCTTTAAAATAAAGAAAAGAACAATGATTTGGTATAGTCAAAGTTTTCTATAAGTGTTTTTTCTTTAATATTGTAGCAAAACAGTGACAGTAATAACCACTACCTTGAATTTACCACAAGCAAAGTAAGTGTATTGGGCAGGAAGCAGATGTGATCGGAACAAAGCAAGTTAGTGTTTATTTCCCTACGGAATTAAAACAATCATGGGAAATGTCACGAAGGCTCATAGTTCAAGAACTGAGGGTGGGGAAGTGATGTGCATGATGACATCACACTGTGGGTGGTATTATGTGGCCAGGGTAAGGGAGTGGGATACTCTTGAAGCAAAAACTGTGAATTTGCAGTAAAGTGAAGCAGAAAAGTGCAGATTCAGTAACATAGATGTACTTTATACCACTTAAAGTATGCACTAGTGCCAGAAAAAAATAAAGTGTTCTGTAAGCTGCATCTTTGACACTCTCCCTTTAAGTAGGCCCTTCAGTATTAACTTATTCTTGAGCTCATTTAGAGTGTGCTGGTTGAAACTTTTGACAAATTGCACAGGGAGGTTGCACTGAAAGATGGGGCACTCCCAAGAATAAACACAATCATCGTGAGTCACTGTTCGGAAGTTTGCCATTATACGACATACAATGCTTGAAACCCGATATACCTTTCTTATCAGACATCATGAAAAAGTTAAACACAACAATCAAAGTCTTCAGAGAAAAATGTAAATTCTACTTCCTCTACGTCTAAACCTATCTAAATACACGCAGTATCCATCCAAAGAGTCACAAAACACATAACTAGACAGAAAAAAGGGAGGGAGAGAAGAAATACCAGCGATAGCGATGGTATTCAAGGAATACCACAATGGTAAAGAGAGAAGGCCATACCACCAATGGTACTTGAAATATTACCAAACAGGTAGAAATAGAAGTGAAAAAGGTGTAAATCTAACTGTAAATATAAAGATTAATGAATATGTCACAAACGACAAGAAAATAGACAAATTTTTCCACAAGATATCAAAACGTTTCCACTTAGCTGAAACGCGGCTTTACGTGTACGGGGCAAATGAGATCTGAGGTAACAGGGAGAAGGACATTGTGGGTAAAAGCTTAGCTCGAGAGATTTTGGCTGGTGTGAGCTTGGTATTAGGCTGTCTCGGTTCCGAGGGCTCTAAACCGAACCCATCAGTGAAGAATGGAAAGAAGATTAATATCAGATCCTAAATTGTCTGTGGACGTCCAGGGAATGCAGCACTCTCTCACTATCCCCCTGTGGGTTTGGGAAGAAGTTGTGCAGGTGGATGGGCTGGTTCAAGGATAGGTCATTCACTAGTCTGGGAATGAATAATGGGTTTGTCCTGAGGGTCACCCTGTCCAGGTGGAAGATTAAGAAAGGTGGTGTAGCCATAAGATCTTCCAATTCTGAAACCCTTCTGGTGGAAGTCAGAGCTACTAGCAATACAGTTTTCCATGTGCAGAAATTTAAGGCGACCTTATCTGATGGCTCAAAAGGGACTACAGCGAGTTTTTCTAGAACATAGTTTAGGTCCCAGTCAGGGAGGGGGAGATGGTTTACTGGGTGGTCTCAAGTGTAATGCACCTTTGAGGAAAAGTTTGGGAGGGGAGTCTGGATGCAAGGGGTGGATCCAGGGGAAGGCAGGCTCCAGTACTTATTAATGCCCACCCCCTCCAGGCAGGTCTAAAGGTCAGTTCCCTGTGCTTTCTCCTATTAACCTGGTGAACTTGGGCATCCTGAAGCCATGTAGCAACTGCTTCATGTACACTGACAACCCTCTCCTCTTACCTCCCAACACTCAGACTTGCGAAAGATGCATTTATATATCCAAATTGGAAGCCATGCACTCTCCAGCCAAGACCGGAATAGCTAGTCAAGAGGAGAAGGTCAACACGTGCACCACACCACATGGAACACACAGCCCTCCAGAACACGCACCAGCACTGTCTTCACATAAAAACACAAACCACACATCCACCTTTGAGGAGGGTCTCAATAAAAATCTACCCAAACAGCAGAGACTTCCAAGGCAGAAACACACTCAACCACCACAACACAATACTAATCACGAGACACAACTCTCCTAAACAGTGTGCCACTCAACCAAAGCCCCTAAGGCAAAAATAGCATGCACAACACACTAGGCATAGGTGACTCAATAGTGAGGCACACTGATGTCTCACTCACTAGGTTGAATAAGGAGAAAGTAACAGTCAGTTGCATGTCAGGCGCCAGGATCCACCACATAACGCACGCACTCAGGTCCCTCAACAACAGGAACAAATATGACTCTGTCATTGTACATTTATGTGGGTGTGAATGACCTGAAACGTACCTCCCTGGACTAAATGAAGAGAGACATGGAGAAGCTCTCAGATTATGTAGCCCACGCAGGTATGACCCTAGCCCTGAGCAGCATCCTACCATCACCCAGAATGACACAACAGTACAAGCAGAAAATTATTGATTTCAACAATTGGCTAAGTTTCTGGTGTCATTCTAAGGGGATCCAGTATCTGTCTGCCTGGGATGACATGATTGACAGACCTCGATGCTTTGCCAGAGATGGCCTGCATCTGTCACCCCTGGGCTTCCGGACACTGGCCAAGGCTCTTGCCACCGCTATAGTGCCTCCTTTAGGTGGTGTTCTAAAGACCAAATTACCACTGTAACAGCTACAAACAAATGCAATCTGAGTGTCATGCTGCTCAACGTTAGACGTCTAAATCTCAAAATGCACTCACTTGAAGCACTCCATAAAATGGAGAACATCGACATTTGTGCCGTAACAGAGACCTGGTTCAAGGCAGCAGAAAGCACCCCTGCACTACCAGGCTATAACTCATTCCACACCTTTCGGCCCCAGAACCTGGACCATTGTTCCAAAGGCGGTGGTGTTTCCATATTCATAAAGGATGCACACACCTCCAAACTGGTAGCTCAACACAATGCATCTGAGATACTTCAGGTGCAGCTAACATTGGGTAAGACAACGATTCAGGTTATAGCCTGCTATAGGTCCCCAACCATGTCCCAAGACTCACACTCCACATTCCTAAGCACCCTGGAGAATATCAAGGTCCAACCTAACACTTTCATACTGGGCGACTTCAACTACCCCTCCATTAACTGGGAAAACTACTCATGTACCAATACACTTGCCCAATGTTTCCTCAAATTCATTAATTCCAAAGCCCTGAACCAGCTTGTTCTTACCCCCCCACCACCACTAGAGGCAGCAACATCCTTGACCTGGTCATTACTAACATGGGCAACTGTTACTCTACACCAACAGTCAACTCCTCCCTGGTTAGATCCAACCACAAACTATTCACCTTGGAAATTCACCCCCCACCCCACCCCACCCCGCTAAGGTAACCACCATGAAAAACTTCTCCAAAGCTAACTTTGGGCTCCTAAAAACAGAGGTGGCTAACTTCACAACAGCCATGCAAATGGAGAATAGTTGCATGGCTGCCGAATCATACATCGATGCACTTTATGAACACGTACACAAATGCAGTCATCTCGCCATACCCAATAGAACCAAGATGCTCTCCTCCAAAAAAAAGGAAGCCAATCTGGTGGTCCCAAGCCATAAACAAACAACAACAGAAGGAGGAAACTGATTCAGAATAAGGTGAAGTCCCAAGACTGGAAAAACTCCCTTATCAGCCTCAACAGAGTTGAGATCCGTCATCAAATCCTTTAAAGCTAGCTATCAAAGCAGAATTGCAGCAGATAGTAAAGACAACCCACAAGGCCTTCTATAGTTATATAAAGAATCTACACGGCAATACCGAGATTTGCTCTGAGCTACTGCACAATGGTACCTCCTATACTAAGCCAACAGATATTGCAAATATACTGGCTGACAAATTCAGTGCCAACTTTACCCCCCCCCCCAAAAGGTAAGTCAACACCAGTAGATTGCCAGGCACCCAGTATTACTGCTGTACAGGTCAAAACAGCACTGTCCAAGGCCAAGAGTACAGCTTCTATGGGACCTGACAATATCCCTGGCTGTGTTCTACATAAACTACAGAGTGAACCAGGACCTCACCTGTGTGCCCTGTTCAAACACAGCCTCACCTCAGGCTTTGTCCCCACCAAATGGCACACTGCTACAGTTTTTCCTCTCCACAAGGGAGGAGCGACTACAGACCCTGGGAATTATCGCCCCATTAGCTTGACAAGTCTCATGTTTAAAACTATGGAACGCATCATCATGGACCTGATAAACACGGATATAGGGAATCTCCAAACTCTGGATCCCAGACAGTTTGGTTTTGTGAAGGGTAGTCAGTCCAAACTCCTCGCAGGTACAGCAAGTGCCGAGGCCCAAAAAAACAGACAAATCTAAGAAATAGGGCCAGCACTAAATGGAGGGTTGCCAAATAAAATAAATTTATTACATAAACATATCCAAAACAGCTGAGAATGTCAAACACCCCCAGTAAATCACAAAAGTGCTCTGGAAAAAGGAAGCAAACCAGTTTCTGCTGTGCTAGCCGCCTTCTGTGCACAAACCAGAATAATGAAAAAAAAGCACATCAGGGCAGCAGTATTTATAGCATCTTAAAGACATAGCAATCAAATTATTGTGTATTCATTGGATTTCCATTGTAAACATATTTAAAGATGTTCATTCAAACCAGGGCTAAAAAGACTACCCAATTTGATTATCCATTTTCTTTCTTTGTTATTAAGAATTGTATGCCAACCACATTTAATGGATATGTCTCCTTTGATTTTTGTCAATGACCGTAAAATAAAAATAGGCAGAGGGGTGCTTCAGTGTGTGTTTATAAAGTGCACTAGAAAGTTTGTGATTCCTTATGTCACTCGTTTGAAAATCCTGATATGTAATGGTCTGGCTGTCTGACCCACATAAAAATCTGAGCAGGGACAAGAAGTCAAATACACCACCCAATCTGAACCACAATTGGCCAAAAACTTGATATCAAAAGCTCTGTCACTATTGGGACTAGTGAACTCCTTCATTTTGAAAACTCTTGAACAATGTGTACAATGACCACATGGGTATATACCACATCATTTGTCACCCAATAACGTATGTTGTATGGGTCCAGCTGGAACCTGAGAGGAGTGTTTATAATGGCTCAAAAGTGAGCCTAGATTTTTTCCACGTCTGAAGGAGAAAAACATCTCTGCCCCACCTTGGAAGCTGTTTTCGGATCCAACAACAAAATGTTCCAGTGTTTTTGAATAATCTTCATAAAGGATTCAGTATTACATCCATATTTAGTGACCATTCTCAAAACATCCTGATCCCCTGGTATTTTGGCTTTGTTCTTATATTGAAGGAGATCTTCCCTAGTTTGTGTAGATGCCCAATTACTGGCCATAGTAATATTGCCCACTTTATACCCCCTATTCCAGAAATGATTGGCTAAATCAGACTTATATTTATGGAAGGTATTATTATCAGAACAAATGGGTTTGATTCTCAAAAATTGAGATTTAGGGATGTTATATATATAACGTGCGGCGGATGAAGGCTGCTAGCATGGAGTAAAGAATTATACTAAGGATATTATATATATATTTGTGTGTTCAAAGTATAATCTTCATTTCTGGCGATAGTTACATCCAGAAAGGTAATTTGCTCCAAATCAAAATTGACCTTGAACTCAATCCCCCATTTGTTTTGATTCAGATATTCCACAAACTCCAAAAGATAAGACACATCCGCCTTCCATACCAACCAACAATCTAGGTATCGTCTCCAAATATCTATTTCCCCAAAATAGATGTTATGATCGGGGTTATAGATCAGTTCGGTTTCCAGGTAGGCCATAAACAGATCTGCATAATTGGGGGCAAAAGATGCTTCCATTGCCATACCCTGTGACTGCCAATAACATTGTCCATGAAAGTAGAACACATTTTTTTGTAAGGACATGTTGTCATACATCCCAAAAGAGTGTTGAAACCTGGTGGATATAAGGCACTTTGGTCCAACCAATATTGTAGGGCCAACAGCCCCTCCCAATGTGGAATATTGGTGTATAAGGCAGTCACATCTAATGTGCAAAGAAGCCACACATCCCCAGTATAATTCTTTACTCCATGCTAGCAGCCTCCATCCGCCACACGTGATACATAACATCCCTAAATCTCAATTTTTGAGAATCAAACGCATTTGTTCTGATAATAATACCTTCCATAAATATGTCTGATTTAGCCAATTGTTTCCGGAATAGAGGGTATAAAGTGGTCAATATTACTATGGCCAGTAATTGGGCATCTACACAAACTAAGGAAGATCTCCTTCAATATAACAAAGCCAGAATAGCAGGGGATCAGGATGTTGTGAGAATGGTCACTACATATGGACGTAATACCAAATCCTTTATGAATATTACTCAAAAACACTAGAACATTTTGTTGTCGGATCCGAAAACAGCCACCAAGGTGGGGCAGAGATGTTTTTCTCCTTCAGATGTGGAAAAAATCTAGGCTCACTTTTGAGCCATTATAAACACTCCTCTCAGGCTTCAGCTGGACCCATACAACATACGTTATTGGGTGACAAATGATGTGGTACATACCCATGTGGTCATTGTACACATTGTTCAAGAGTTTTCAAAATTAAGGAGTTCACTAGTCTCAATACTGACAGAGTTTCTGATATAGTTTTTTGCCAATTGTGGTTTGGATTGGGTGGTGTATTTGGCCTCTTGTCCTTGCTCAGCTTTTTATGTGGGTCAGACATCCAGACCATTACATATCAGGATTTCCGAACACGAGTGACATAAGGAATCACAAACGTTCTAGTGCACTTTATAAACACACACAGAAGCACCCCTCTGCCTCTTTTTATTTTACAGTCATTGACAAAAGCAAAGGGGAGGACAGGTCCCTTAAATGTGGCTGGCATACAATTCTTAATAACAAAGAAAGAAAATGGATAATCAAATTGGGTGGTCTTTTTAGCCCTGGTTTGAATGAACATCTTTAAATATGTTTACAATGGAAATCCAATGAATACACAATAATTTAATTGCTATGTCTTTAAGATGCTATACATACTGCTGTTCTGATGTGCTTTCTTTTTTCATTATTCTGGTTTGTGCACAGAAGGCGGCTAACACAGCAGAAACTGGTTTGCTTCCTTTTTCCAGAGCACTTTTGTGCTTTACTGGGGGTATTTGACATCCTCAGCTGTTTTGGATATGTTTATGTAATAAATTTATTTTATTTGGCAACCCTCCATTTGGTGCTGGCCCTATTTCTTAGATTTGTGAAGGGTAGATCATGCTTGCTCAACTTGGTTAACTTTGAGTCAGTCATCAGAGCTGTGGATGAAGGCAAGGTGGTTCATACAGCCTATCTTGATCTGGCCAAGGCCTTTGATATCATTCCCCACTCAGGAATCATAGAAAAACTCACTAAGTTAGGCATCAACCCATATATCATCAGGTGGGTTGCAAACTGGATTACAGGTAGAACCCCACAGTGTGAAAGTAGCTGACTTCAAGTCAGACTGCCAATCAGTCACGAGTGGAGTCCCACAGGGTTCTGTCCTGGGTCCTCTCCTGTTTCTTATCTATTTCTCTGAAGTCCAGGTCAACATGAAGGGACTTCGACTGACAAAGTTCGCAGATGACTGCAAGTTGGGAGCTATTATTAATTCCCCAAGTGATGCTGACATCCTACAGAAAGGCCTCACTGAGACCAACGACTGGTGTCAGAACGATGGCCTTAAGCTCAATGACAAAAAATGTGTCATCATCCCCTTTGGGAAAAACTCAGTTCCCATGAATTACCACATCGATGGTAGTCCACTGAACACAGAAGGTGTTTCAAGAGATCTGGAACACAGGTTGACAGCAACCTCTCTTTTGACCAACACACTGTCACTGTGGTCAGAAAGTCCTTCTATGTGGCATATCTCATTACGAAGGGTTTTACATCCAGGAAGAAAGAGGTCTCCCTCTACTCTTCCATCATGAGGCCAATCATGGAGTACAATGCCCCATTTGGCATGTACCTCACTAAACACCTGCAACAACTGGAAAAAGTATCTCACAAAGAGGATCCTAGGCCTTAAACATTTGTCCTATATGGACAGACTCAAAAAAAAAAACTCCCAAGTATTCTCTGTGTCATATCGCCTACTTAGAGGCAATCTCTCCTCGACTTAGAAAAAAGCCATGTCTGACCCAGCTCTGTTAGAAATGCTACATCTAACGAAATCCCAATCCCTCTGCACCACACGCTCCAGAGACTTCAAGCTAATTACCACAATCAACAGAATGTGCTGGAGGGACAAATGCATAACCCAGAGACTGCCCATGCTATGGAACAGACTTCCCATACATGTCAAGCAGAGCACCTCACTGGCCCTCTTCAAGAGAAATCTTGATGAGTGGATGGGAAATAGAAAATTCACCCCAGGGATCACTCCAGTGGCTTTACTTGACAGAGACACTGGGAACTAAGGTTGGGTGGTACGATGCCAGGGTAATCCTATGGGCTATGCTGGTAAAGGCTCCAGGGCTATTTGCCTAGTACACACCTATGAAGTTAAGACAACCCTGTCTGCATGAGTTCACACAGGTATGACAGGATGAGAGGCATATCGCTTTCCAGGGGGTCCAACTGTCTTTTAAGACACCAGATAGAAAACCTTTTCCATTTTGAGAGATAGGATTTCCTTGTGTTGCGTTTCCTGGTCTCCTGGAGAACAGTGAGCACATCCTTGTTATATAGATGTTTGAAGGGGATCAGAATCCTATAACCCACAGGGTGAGGTGCATGGATTGCCACTTTAGGTGTATCTGAGTCCCCTTGTGCTGTGTGTGAGGAGGTCCACTGAGGGGGGTAACGTGTGTTGATTGCCCTTGTACAGGTGAAGAAGAAGGGGGAACCAGTGAGTGCTGTCTTGGGCAGTAGGGGACCACCAACAAGATTTTGGGAGAGTCAAACTGAATTTTCAGCAGGACCCTTTGTATCAATGGGAAGGGGGGATGCATACAGGAATTTCCCCTTCCAGGTTATTGAGAAGGCATCTGCTGCTAATGCCTTGAAGTCTGGTGTCCTGATGCAGTAGCCAGGAAGTTGCCTGTTTATGAACGAGGCAGTCAGGTCTATTTGTGGAATACCCCACCTGTGGACCATATTCAGGAAAACATCTCATTGCAGCATCCATTTGTGGTTGTTTGAAATGGTTCTGCTTAGGTAATCTGCCTGGGAGTTGTACAGGGTTGGAATGTAGGCTACTTGAAGGGTGATCCCTTGAGTGGTAGCCAGTTGTCATGCACACAGAACTAGTCTGCATAGAAGGTAGGACTTGGGCCCTCTCTGCTTGCTGAGATATCACATGACTGTGGTGTTGTCTGTGAATATCTTTAGAGGGCCCTGCTCTAGGTAGGGTTGGAAGGCCTGTAAAGCAAGGAGGATGGCTCTCATTTCTCTGACGTTTATGTGATCTCATTTTTATCTGTCTGTCCACAAACCTTGTACTTTTCTTTTTCCCAGAGTTGCTCCCCAACCCAGATCTGAGGCATCTGTGTGCATGGTCCGGGAGGGAGAGTGTGTTTGCAGAGAGAGTCCTGTGTTCTGGGCTACCTGAGCCACCCACCATCTCAGCTCCTGATGTAAAGCAGGGGAGCATGGGATCTGAACACTACAGAATGGGAGTGCTGGGTTCACACTGACTGGAGATACCACTGAAGTTTCCTCATGTGCATCTTTGCTACGGGCAACATGGGAATGGTAGCTGCCATGTAACCTAGAAGTCTCAGAAATTGTCTTGCAGTCAGGTCTGTTGATTGTAGGGCAGCAAGGTGGTAGTGTGAGAGGGATACCACCTTTTCTTCTGGAAAGAAGGTCTTCATGAGGTCTGTCCTGATCCTGCAACCCAGGAAGATAATGTTCTGTGTGGGGTTGACGTGGGATTTTGAGAAGTTTATCATGAACCCTAGAGACTGTAGGAGTACCAGAAGGTCCTGGGAGTGACAGAGAAGAGTTTCCTTGTCTTCTGCCTGAATTAGGAGGTCATCGAGGTAAGGGAATAACTGGATCCCCTTTGCTCTGCTGTAGGCGATGACTGAAGCCAGGCATTTTGTAAATATCCTGGGGGCAGTAGAAAGCTCAAAGGGCAAGGCACAGAACTGAAAGTGAGATGAACCTGCCAGAAATATCAGGTATTTCCTGAAGGTGGGCTTTATAGGTATGTGAAGGCAAGCATCCTTTATCTCCATGGTTGTCGTGAAACCCTGAGGAAGGATGAGTGGAAAGACAGCAGGTAGGGTGAGCATCCTGAAAGCAGGAACTTTTAGGAAGGGGTTGAGGCATGAGAGGTCCAGGATCGGCCTCCATGGTCCATCCTTTCTGGGTACCAAAAAGATTCTGGAGTACAATCCTTTTCTTTTTGACTGTGTAGGTACTGGTTCTATGGTGCCTTATAGTAGCAGGATTTGCAAAACCTGATGGGGAAGGGCTAAGCTGACTGGGAGGAGGCTGTGGTATGCCCAGCACTGATGAGGGGGTGAGCCAGCACATGAAATACCTGTTCTGTATGACAGACAGAACCCATTTGTCTGAAGTAATGAGTGACTATGCAGGGAGACAGTGAGAAAGACGGGCAGATAGGGGTATGGATGGGGGGGCAGGGGCTGAAATGTTGGCAGGTAGTCAGACACTACCTGCCTATCAGGAAAGGGAGGCCTTTGGCTACAGGCCTGGAGGTTTTCCTGATAAACTGTCTTTACCGGGTAGTTCCTCTGGAACTTTGGAATAGGTGAGACTAGGATGTGTTTTAGGTCCTGTAATTCTTTTCCTTTTTGTTGCAAGGATTTAATCAGGTCAGCCACTTTTGCACCAAAAAGGGATGAATGATCCAAGGGTGTGTCAAGGTGTTTGGCCCTGAAGTCATCTGAGAGAGGCTGAAGTCGCAGCCATGAGTACCTTCTTAGTACTGAAGCTGATGCAGCTGACCTGGCTGAGATTTCAGCTGCATCATAACTGCATCTTGAGGAGTGTCTATTCACTTGAGAGATGAGGGCTATCGGGGAAGACAAGGAAGCTTTGTCTGCACAGTCAGGGATGTCATCTAAATCCTTAGTGGCTTTGTCCCGCACAGCTAAGAAGTATTTGGTCACATGAGTTTGGTAGTTGGTGGTTCTAAATGAGAGGTTAGTAGAGGTGTAGATTTTCTTTCCCAAACTTGCCATAGTCTTACTGTCCTTAGCACGGAGGATAGTAGTGGTAGGAAGAAGCTTGAAGGCCCTCTCCGTACAGATGGAGATAGTGGCAGGATCAGCAGGATGACACTTAAAACGAAATGTCTCCATCTCACGGACTTTATAGAATCTGTTCTACGTGGGGCTGGAGGTTGGGAATCTGGGTTAATCGAGGCTGAGGCAAATGCATCCAAGAATGCAGGTTGAATAGGAGGGATGGGAGAGAGTCCATTTGAATACAGTCATAAAACCTCTTTTGTACTTCAGTCATATCCGAGGATTGCTACTTAAAGTGGTCCTTCATCTTATTAATAGTTTCCCCAAAAATTTAGATTCTCTACAGGGGAGTCAGGTTCAACAGAGCCCTCCTCAGGAGATCCATATCCCAGGGGGGATGAGATCTAGGATGAGTATAAAAGAGAGTCCTCAGAGGAATCAGACAAATCCTCTTCTTCGGGCTGATCTAACCTCTTTCGGGGATGAGAGGTCTTGGACTAAGGAGGGGAGGAGAAGTGCCAGAGGCTTAAACAGAAGGCCTAAGGGCTATAAAGGCAGTGAACAAGCTTTGGCCAAAGGCCTGCCAATCAGACATGCTTTCAGAGGCCAGAGTAAGGTGTCTTGCTTTCTGCTTTTCTCTTTAAAGGCCTCGCTGGCATCTGTCTAGAGATAGGCCTAGGGTTAGGGATCAGGATGGTGGAGGTGGAGTTCGACAAGCCCAGAGTCAACACTGGTTCCCCCCACTGGCACCTAAGGCAGGTTCTGGTATATCCTCTGTGGACGTGTCATTCACTCAGGATTGTGTGACTTCCTCAGAGGTACCCGCTTTATCTACACTGGTGGATGCTGGATCCTCAGCCAAGCTGACACTGGCTACAGACTGAGGTACGACTGAGAGAGGCGCAGCTGATGAAGTAGCCCATAAGGACTTTGGCCCTCTTCCTAGGCGGTTCAGACAGTGTGCCTGACACGGCCTCCATCCCTAACACTATTTGTTTCAAGCGCTGATTCTCTAAATACAAATGTAATGCCTGCAAATGGCGGCGTAAGGTCTTAGGGACAAATGATTGGCAAATGGAGCAGTTCTCGTGGTCGTGTTCCCTGCCTAATCAAAAGAGACACTGGTTGTGGGTATCTTTGTGGGGAATCTGCTGACTGCAGTTGCCTGACATGAAAAGACTATATATATATATATATATATATATATATATATATATATATATATATATATATATATATATATGGATATATATATATATATGGATCTACTACTTTTGATCAACAGCACATTTGATCGAAACTCATTTGATCGACAGCACATTTGATCGAAAACCAGTATTCATGGCAATTAACAGGGATTTGTCCCCCTCCACAAAGTCGTGCGACCCTGGAGTTGATATATAAAGGTGGGGGGTGTGGGGGGCACATCCCCCCCCCACATTGGGGGGTGTGGGGGCAAAGCTCCCACCTATTTTCATTTAAAATATATACATTTTCTTTTATTTTCTTCTTTTAAAGGAAATTAGGTGGGGGCTGTGCCCCCCACATCCCCCCTACCTTTATATATCAACTCCAGGGTCGCACAACTTTGGGGAGGGGGACAAATCCTGTCAATTGCCATGAATACTGGTTTTCTATCAAATGTGCTGTTGATGAAATGACTCGATCAAATGTACTGTTGATCAAAAGTAGTAGAGCCATATATATATATATATATATATATATATATATATATATATATATATACATACATACATACATACACACACACACACACACACACACACACACACACACACACACACACACACACACACACACACAAAGTAGGAATGAAAGAATCCCCAACGGGGTACTTAACTGAATCTTTTTTCAATCTGATGTCCGCTACAAGCAGGAGCATCTGGCTTACGACTGGCAGCTGAAAAGTTCTGAGGGGTGGTGCATGCAAATGTCATTTTTATGGCTCACATTCCTGCAGCCATTTCAGATGTCTGACGCACCAAGGAGGACTGAAAATCTTTGGAGACCTGGCCGGACGAACTGAAGAGGAAGAAGGGTAAACCCACAAGTAGAATACTGCAACACTGGAATAGAAGGACATCTACAGGTAACCAAGATCAAGCAGAAGAAACTGAATTTTTCCCAATGGGATACTTAGCTTTTTAGAAGTCTTTGAGCATAGGAGTGAAGCGACTGATGTGACCTAGTCTACGGCTGAAAAGTTCTGAGGTCTGTGCATGCAGATGTCACATTTAAGGTGCCTGGTTTATGGCCTTACGTGTAACGTCCCACACACCAACAGCATCCAGGCTTGAGCCAACGTTTGGGTTGCATGAGGCGGGAAATCCCACAATAAGAATACTGCAACATAGGAATAGGACATCTGGGGACAAAAATATGTGCCTGAGATCCTGAAGTTCTTGAGTTCAGCAGCTGCTGAACCAAAGCCTCGTTATCCAAGAGTGCATCCATAAGTTTTGATTTAATGTCACCTGACAGAGGCAGCAGCCTAAGCCAGGAATATCTTCTGATGACAAAACCTGAAGCAGCAGCCCTTGCTGAAGCCTCCACTGCATAATACAGGAAAGTTTTGTATAAACTTACCATAACCATAGATGTCCTTCTCTTCCATGTTGCAGTATTTGACTAGTGGGTTTACCCTTCTGATCAGCTTGTCCAGCCAGATTTCCAAAGCTTTTCCAGTCCCTCTTGGTGTGCCAGACATCTGACATGGTGGCAGGTACATGGGCCATAAAGGTGACGTCTAAGCATCAGCCCTCAAAGCCTAAAATAAAGCCCCAAATGGAGCTAGTCCTGAGGGACATAGCCTGTTCCTGAGCCAGGAAGAGCAAGTGCAAAGTTAAGAAGCGGGGATGGTGGGATGGAAGGAATACTGCAACATGGAAGAGAAGGACTTCTATGGTTATGGTAAATTTTTACACAACTTTCATATGTCCTTCTATTCCAATGTTGCAGTATTCTACTAGTGGATGAATACCAAAGCTCACTAAAGGTTGTGGGGAGGCCTGGTAGAGGACTCCAGGAATACATGCAGGATAGCCCTGGCAAAACCTGTCTGGAAATATGGTCCAGTTTGTAGTCTGATGAAGGTGTACACAGAGGATCAAGTGGCTGTTTCCAGAATGGAGTTAGTGTCCAGGTCTTTGAAAAAGACCCCAGAAAAGGCCATAGCTTTTGTGGAGTGGGCCCTGACATTGCCTGAAAGTGTTTTCCCATGGTGTGTGTAACAAAAGGAGATAGCCTTGGCAATCCAGGCTGAAATGGTCTGTTTGCCCACTGCTTTCCCCAGATCCCTGGGGTGGAAGGAGTCAAACAGTCTGATTTGCGGAAAGGTTTAGTTTTATGCAAACAGAATCTGAGTTGCCTGTGAACATCCAGGGAATGAAAGACTCACTATCTTCCCTGTGGGTTAGGGAAGAAGGTAGGCAGATGGATAGCCTGATTCAAGGAAAGGTCGTTGACCACCTTGGGGATGGAGGAAGGGTTTATCCTTAAGGTGACCCTGTCTATATGGAAAATCACAAACAGAGGGCTAGCCATATGGGCTTGAAGCTCCAAGACCCTCCTGGCTGATGTCAAAGCTACTAGCAGGACTGTTTTCCATGTGCAAAACTGTAAGGTGACCTTGTCATCTGGTTCAAAGGGTGGTAAAATGTGTTTTTCTAGCACATAATTAAGATCCCAGGGAAGAGGGGATGGTTTCCTGGGAGGTCTTAGGTACAGAACCCCCTTCAGGAAGAGTCTGGCTGGTAATCTGGATGCCAATGGAGGTTCTATAGGCAGGCAGGCAGAGATGACAGACAGGTGTGCTTTTAAGAGTATGACAGACCTGTCTTTAGGAGTTTACACAGGTAAGACAGTATTAGAGGTACGTCGCTGTCCAGTGGTTCCATCTGTCTTTTATGACACCAGAAGGAAAACCTTTTCCATTTGGAGAGAGAAGATTTTCTTGTGTTGGGTTTCCTGGCCTCCTGCAGGACTGAAATCATGTCCTCATTGTACAGGGAGAGGTGCAGAGACTGCCACTGTGGGTGTATCTGTGTCCTCTTGTGCTGTGTGAGTAGGGCCACTGAGGGGGGTAACTTGTGATTGCCCTTGGACAGATGAAGTAGAGGGAAGCAGTGCTGCCTTGGCTAATAGGGAGTCACCAGCAACATTTTTGGTGAGTTCTGCTGAATTTTCAGTAGGACTCTCTGGATCAGAGGGAAGGGGGTGAAGGCATACAGGAACTTCCCCTTTCATGACACTGAAAAGGCTTCTGTTTGCAATGCCTTTGGGTTGTGAGTTCTGGAGCAGTTGCTCTGGAGTTGCCTGTTTATGGAGGAGGTGAACAGGTCTATCTGAGGAATACCCACTTGTGGACCAGATCTAGGAACACTTCTCTTAACAGCATCCATTTGTGGCTGTCTGAGATGGTTCTGTTTAATGAATCTGCCCAAGAGTTGTGCTGAGACGGGATGTAGGCTGCCTGGAGGGAGATTCCCTGAGAGAGAGCCAGATCCCATACCTGTAGAGCTAGTATGCATAGGAGGTAGGACTTTGTCCCTCCTTGCTTGTTCAGGTACCACATCACTGTGGTGTTGTCTGTGAAGATTTTTAGAAGGCCCTGCTGGAGGTAAGGTTGGAAGGCCTGCAGGGCTAGGGGTATTGCTGACATTTCCCTGATGTTGATGTCCATGTGTGTGTCTGTCTGGCCACAAACCTTGCACTGTACTTGGGCCCAGAGTTGCCCCTGAACCCAGGTTAGAGGCATCTATGTGCATGATCTGGGAAGGGGTGGGCATTTGCAGGGGCATGCCCAGATTCTGGGCAACTTTGGCAAGCCACCATTTTAATTCTTGGTGAAGACAGGGGAGGAGTGGAACCCTGAACTCTAGAGGATGTGAGTGCTGGGTCCACACCGAGCGAAGGTACCACTGAAATTTTCTTGTGTGTAACCTTGCTAGGAGCAACATGAGGATAGTAGCTACCATGTACCTCAGAAGTCTTAGAAATTCCCCTCACAATCAGGGCTGATGTTGATGTCTGTCCTGATTCTTCATCCCAGAAAGACAATGTCCTGTGTAGGATGGAGTTGGGACTTTGGGTAATTTATCAGGAACCCTAGAGACTGCAGCAAAAGGAGGTCCTTGATGTGAATAAGGAGGGTCTGTCTGTCCGCTGCTGAATGAGGTTGTCTATGTATGGGAATATTTGTATTCCCCTTATCCTGCAGTAGGCAATGACTGGGGCTAGGCACTTTGTGAATACCCTTGGGGCAGCGGAGAGCTCAAAAGGCAATGCATAGACATAAAAGTGAGAGAAGCCTGCTATGAATCTGAGGTATTTCCTGGAGGTAGGCTTTATGGAGATGTGAAGATAGGCCTCCTTTATGTCCAGGGTTACCATGAAGGCCTGAGGGAGAATGAGGGGAAAGAGTGGGTAAGGTGAGCATCCTGAAGGAGGGAACCTTTAAGAGGTTGAGGCTGGAGAAATCTAGGATGGACCTCCATGGCCCCTCCTTTCTGGGCACCAGAAAGATTCTTGAGTAGAAACTTTTTCCTTGAGCAAGGGGGGAGGAAGGACTGATTCTATGGTGCCTTGGAGTAGCAGGTTGTTTATGACCTGGAGTAGGAGGAACCATTGGGATGCAAGAGGGGGTGGGATAGGCAGTCTTGGAGGAGGAGTAATCCAAGTCATAAAGCATCCGTCCTTCAGGATGGACAAGACCCATTTGTCTGCTGTTACAAGGGACCAGGCAGGGAGACAGTGAGAGAGACGGGTTTACAAGGGGGTGTTGGTAGGAGGAGGTAGGAGGAAGGGGGGGGGGCTGAAGGCCTAGATGCCTTTCTTACAAATTGAGTCTTAGCTGGGAAATTCCTGTGGAACTTTGGGATTGGAGAGAAAGAGAAGTGTTTGAGGTCTTGAAGCTCTTTCCCTTTTTGCTGAAGAGACTTGAAAAAAATCAGCAACCTTAGCACCAAAAAGGGCCAAATGGTCCAAGAGGGCATCCAGGAGCTTGGCTCTGAAGTCATCCGGGAGTGGCTGCAGACATAGCCAAGAATATCTTCTTAGTACAGATGCTGATGCGACTGATCTGGCTGCATCATATGCACACCTAAGGGAGTGCTTGTTCACTTGTGCAACAAGTCCAAGTAAGGAAGGTAGGGGTGCTTTAGCAGCACAGTCAGGAAAGTCATTAAGCTCTTTGGAGGCTTTGTCCAGAACAGCCAGAGAGTACTTGGCCATATGAGACTGGTATTAGTTGCCCTAAAAGCTAGGGTAACAGAAATATAATTTTTTTCCCCACCTCTCCATGGCTTTGCTGTTCTTATCTGTAGACACAACAGTGGTAGTAGGGAGTAGTTTGGATGCCCTGTCCATAGAAATGAAAATAGTGGCAGAGTCTGCTGGCGGGTACTTGAAAAGGAATTCGAGTCACGGACCCTGTATAATCTGTCTGCCCTTCGAGGAGCAGGTAGTTGGGGATCTGGATTAATGGATGCAGCAGTAAATGCATCCAGGAAGGCAGGTTGGATAGGTGATGGATTAGGTGACTCCATCTGAAACAGATCATAGAATCTTTTTTGTGCTTCAGACATGTCTGTGCATTCCCACCAGGTTAACAGTGTTCCCAAAGGTAAGTTCTTCTGCTGGGGAATCAGACTCAGCAGAGGCCTCTTCGGGAGATCCATACCCCAGGGGGGTGGGAGCCCTCAGAGGAATCAGACAGTTCCTCCTCTGCAGGCTGGCTCACAGTCCTTTCAGGTATTGAAGGCCTAGGGCTGAGAAGAGGTGGAGTCGCAGGGGTGAACTCAGAGGAAGACCTGAGGGCCAAGAAATTGTAGAGAGTCTGGCTAAAGGCCTGGCAGTCAGGTAAGGCCTCTGGTGCCAGGGAAATATGTCTGGTCTTTTGCTTTTTCTTAGAAGGCCTAGCCGGTGTCTGGCATCTGTAACAGGCGCCGGTACATCCTCCTTGGACATGTCGTCCGGTCCAGATTGTGCGGCCTCCTAAAAGATACCCGCTGTATCTAAGGTGGTGGAAGCCAGGTCCTCAGTCAAGCTGACAGTGGCTACAGGTTGAGGGGTGGCAGAGGGAGGCACAGTGGAAGAGGTAGGCCACATGGACTTGGCCCTCTTCCTTGGTTGTTTGGAGGGGGCATTGGAGACAGATTTCATACTGAGAGCTGTCTGTCTTAGGCACTGGCTCTCAAGGTATAAGTCGAGAGCCTGTAAGCGGCGGGGAAGGGTCTTGGGGACAAACAATTTACAGATGGTCCAGTTTTTGTAATTGTGATCCCTACCCAGACAAGAGAGACACTGGTCGTGGGTGTCTTTATGTGGAATTTGATGACCACAGTTGCACTTACTCTTATCGGACATGAACAGACTATAAAATACAAAAGGAATGAAGGAAAAGGCCCCATTGGGGTACTTCTCTTCAATGCAAAACCGATCAGACATCTGCGAGTAGCAGGAACACCTGGCGTATGGCTGGCGGCTGAAAAGTTCTGAGGGCTGATGCATACAGATATCACCTTTATGGTCCACATATCTGCCATGTCAGATGTCTGATGCCCCGAGAGGGACTGGAAAAGCTTTGGAAACCTGGCCAGACAAGCTGATTGGAGGAAGGGTAAACCCACTAGTAGAACACTGCAATATTGGAATAGAAGGACATCTGCATTTTATAGAGTGTCTAGTGACTTGACTGCAGAAATTTAACAAGCTAGAAACCTTAGGTTTATTGGAGGAATCAGGTAGGTAACCCAACTGTTTAATAGCATCAGTGTGAAGGGCCAAGAAATATTTTGCCATACGAGTTTGATAGTTTATGGCTCTCACAGCTAAGGTGGCAGAGGTATAGAGTTTTTTGCCTAATCTTTCCATTATTCTACTTTTCTTATTGGAGGGAAGTAGGGAAGGGGAGGGGAGAAGTTTGGAAGTTTTGTCTGGATCTGCAGAAGGGGCCTTGAAGATAAATTCTGCATCACCAGAGACTTTATAGAATCTGTTTGGGCACTTTGGTGCATGGGGTTGGCAATCTTGGGCTTTAGAAGCTGCCAGGAAGGCATCCAAAAAGGCAGGATGAACAGGAGGAACCGCAGATGGGTTTCAGGACTTCATTTGTAAGAGGTCAAAATACCTCTTTTGAGTCTCAGTAACCTGACTGCAGTCCCATTTAAAAAGTCCTTTATACTATTTTTTCCTTAAAGGTAATGTCTTCGACAAGGAAATCCATTCCATTTGACTCCTCTGCTGGAGAAGTATACCCCAGAGGAGAAGCAATTTGGGAGGTACAACTCATTACAGCTGAGTGCGCTTCCAGGCATCTCTGCCTTTACCTCCTACTGCACCTCCAGACGTCAAATATTGTTTGTTCATATTGGCATTAATAATTCCAAAAAGCCATGCTACATACAAGGTATTAGAATATTTTATCTTGGAGCATGCATAAGGGGAAATACAGTTGTATTGATATTTGACCTGTCAATGAGTATTTGTTAGAACTTTAAGGTGATAACTTCATTTTTTAAAGGCACCAGCCACATTCACTGGGAGTTAAAGGTACACACTCAAAAGAGCTGTACTGGCGGGGAAGATAAGTGAGGGATTCATCCCCTGAACAATCATCTTCCTCAGAAGAAATAGTCAACAGTTTGCCCTTACGAGTGGAGACTGAAAGGGCCTGGGCAGGGGGAGAAGCCTGGCGTAAGTTTAGGAAGGCATTAACCAGGCCTTGGGTAAAGGCTTGCCAGTCAGGGGTTTTGTCTGATATGGACGGTTGAGAAAGAGCAATATATTTTGTTTTTTTGCTTCTTTTTGGGAACATCTGACATTATGCGATGCAGGGAAGGAGGACTGGACGTCAGGTAGCACTCCACATCTGAAATAAAGTCTTCAAGGATGACGATTTAGGAAACCTCACACGGGCCTTCAGAAATAAATCTTGCTTCCACCCAGTGTCTGAGCTGGATGCCTGCAACTCCTTCCAGGACGTGCTGGCAGCTTCCTTAACAGTTTCCACTCGGGTACTGGGCAATGTAAGGTCTGCGGATTCCGACTCAGACTTAGAGCTTTCACTGGCCTTGAAAGGTACAGTCGGAAAAGAGGGCACAGTCATATGATTAACCAGAGGCTTCTTGGCCTATTTTGTAGGTGGCTCTTCTGAGGTTACCAACGTCAGGTCCATGTCTTTAGCCAAGTGTTTCAAGCACTGATTCTCTAGGTACAGTTTTAACGTGGAGACCAAATCAGAGTATGAGACCCTGGAACGTAGACAATATCCAAAATATCCACAATAAAAATCCAAAATTTCTGGAGTATGAAGGACGTAGTTTAATAACGCTTGAGACCAACAAAAATGCGTTTTCGAATATCTTCCTCAGATACAGGCACAAAATCAATTACATTTCTCAATTAAAAACACCCTTCTTTTATACTTTGAGTAAATTGAATCATTAAAATCAATTACTAATTAATAGCAACATAATTACAACATAATTGATTGCAACTAAACTTGTGAGAAATGACCTGAATGAATGTGGTATTTCTGTAGGTTCTAAAATGAATCTATATAATATTGAAAGGTATATTGATTTATTTAGTTTAAAAAACATTTTATTAATCTTAGAAACAGTTAAACTTGTGTGGTTTGGTGTACTGTTTGTTCACTCTTTCATCTCTCAATTGGTTACAGTTTTAACGTGGCAATATGGCTCCTAAGAGTTTTAGGAACAAATGCCTGACAGATTTCACAAGTGGTGTGATCGTGGTCTTGGCCTAGACAGAACAGACAGAGCCCATGGGAGTAGTCTTTATGTGGAATCTGCCTTTCACACTGACACTTGCCCTTTCTACCTGACATTAACCCACAAGACAGTAGCAAGAAGGTAACAAAAACCCTGATGGGGTACTTATCTGAACATGTTACAAGCACAAAGTCACTTCTCCAAGCCAATGGAGCTGGCAGTTACACAGGTGGCAGAAATGTTCTGGGGTAGGTGCGTGCTGATGTCTGCTTTATACCCAACGTTCATTTATGGCAGACATACACTGAGTGATGCAGGCTGTTACACATGCCTTTCCAGCAGCAATCTTTTGTAAAATGGCCAGATGTACAAGTCAACCAGAGACAGACTCCCTCATGTTATGGATACAGCAGCATGAATAGAAAGAAATAACCTGGAATAAAACCCCTTGCCTCTTTGATTAACAGGAAAATGATGAATGGTGCCTTGGTCCAGCAGGTTTTGCAACACCTGTGGAAACAGTGGAAGTTGTTCTTTGGGTGGTTGGGGAGTGCCTCTGAAGTGCAGTAGTAGAGCCTCCCAAGACATGAAGTATCTGTTTTTTATGATGGAAAGCACCCAAGAATCTTGAGTAACATTTTCCCAAGCTGGACTTGAAAGGGAGGGGGGAAATGGGGTCCAAAATAATTAAAATGGACACTAGTCTGTCTGGAAAGGGCTGTTTTTGAGGAGTCGTAAATGGTTGTTCTCTTTCTAGACTTTTTTTTCTTAGATTGAGGTGGCCTGGATTTTCTCCTGAGAAAAACTGGCTTAGATGGGTAATTTCTCTGGAATTTAGGGACTGGGGAAACCAGGTGTTAAGTTCTGCATCTCCTTACCCTTCTCCTGCAAGGTTTTGGAAAGATCAGCAGTCTTGGTGCCAAACAAAGCTTCAATGTCCAGGGGATGATCCATCAATTTGGATTTGATATCCTCTGGCAAAGGCTGAAATCTTAGCCATGCAAATCGCCTAAGGACAGGCCCTGAGGCAGGTCCCCTAGTGGAAGCCTCTGCAGCATCACAGCTACATTTAATGGAGTGCCTGGTGACCCAAGAGGTTGCACCCAGCAAGGACATAGCCAGTGATTTATTCTCGGAATCAAGCAAATCTGAAGTAGGTTTAGACAACTCTGACATGAGCTCCGAGTATCTTGTCATGTGGGTTTGGTAGTTGATTGCCCTAAAGGCAGGGGTGGCAGATGCATCTATTTTCTTGCCCAGTCTCTCTAAATGCCTGCTGTCCTTGTCAGAAGGAAGCAGGGTGGTTGAGGGAAGAAGTCTAGAGGGTTTGTTTGAAAAAATAGTGATGACTGATGGGTCAGCTGAGGATGTTCTGAATAAGAACTTAAATGTCTGCAGGCACCTTATAAATTTTTTTTTTTTTAGGTGAATGAGGCTGAAAATCTGGAGTCTTGCTAGAAGATACAAATGCATTAAGAAAGAATCCAGGAAGGATAGGAGGTACAGCTGAGAGATTGGGGGTGTTCACTTGCGGTAAGTCAACATTTTTGAATATCTGACATTTTAGTGCTTTCCCTCTTGAAATGTTCCTACATCCTGGTGTAAAGGAAATTTCCTCTGCTTGTGAATCAGCCCCATTAGAATCGTCCTCTGCAGAAAGAATCTCGTGGGAAGGGGATCTAAGTTGAATAGGCCAGTGGCTCATCATCAAAAGAATGTTCCTCTTCTGAAGTTTCTTTCCTTACTCTCTTTAGCAGAAGCAGTCCAGGAGGAGGTAGGTACCCTTGGAGGGGGTCGGAGGGATATAAGGCATTAAAAATGCTTTGATAAAAGGCCTGTCAATCCTTTTGAGATTAAGGCAGAGGACAGACTGGTTTAGTCTTTTGTTTCATTTTACTAGGAATATCCATTCTATGTAGTGAAGGTGGGCTGGACGTAGGCCTACACTTGATTAAGTCTGAATCCACTTCCTCCATAACTAGAATGGTTGGGATCTCCCCTTAGGGTTTCAGAGATTACAAGTCTGGGTTTCTCTTGGACTTCCTCAAAGACTTGCTGATATCCTGATCCAAGGTAACCTCCATTGCAGGTTTGGATGGCCCTGATCAAATCTTCGGACTAGTGATAGTCTCAGGAGAGATGTCTGGCACTGGAGATGCAGCCTAAGCTTCTAGCGTGGGTTTCTTGGCCTTCCGCTTCACTGACTTGGCCTCTGAGCTCGAGAGACTCTCCATCCTTTTAGCAAAAAGCTTTAACCACTGATTTTCATACAGCTGGAAAGGGAATTCAGCCTACTCCTTGAAGTCTTAGGAACAAAGGATTGGCAAATAAGGCAGGCTTTAAGGTCATGGGAAGGCCCAAGACAGAAAAGGCACAGCTGGTGGTTGACCTTATTTGGAATCAGACCTCCACACTGGCATTTGCCCTCCTTGGATGACATTAAACCTTATGCAAAATAAAAAGGTAGAAAAGGATTCCGAGATGTGGAGACTGAAATTTCTTCTGCGATCAGACGCATTCTGTCTGGTGGCAAAATTGTTCTGATGATGGCACGTGCATACGTCTCTTATGGTCTATGTTTGATAGCAGTCTATGTGCAACATACCAGGCACCCTAGGCACTAAGAACTTTTGTATACTGGCCAACAATGGGTTGCTTGGCAAGTGATCTCCCTCATGTCAAGAATAATGCAACAGCAAAATAGGACATCGCACACACCACTAGATCCAAGCAGAGGCCTTGGCTCTTGAGCATATTTTCTGTAACACATCTGTAACTCCTCTACCTACCATGAGGCATTCTTGTCTGTAAACTCCCAATGGAACTCCATGCGGGGTTATCTGTGTCCAAGGACGAGGTGGGGGATGGAAAATCACAAGCTATGCACCATCCTATACAGTCTAGTAAATAGACAACTGTGTGTAAGACAGCTAAACTGCTGACAAAAAAAATGGGACCTGCATTGGGGATTTCATAACAAGCTGATCAATACCTAGGCAAACAAAATGGAGCAGAATTTCCTGGGTACTGGGATTACTGTGTCTGTTGTCCCATTCTATGTGGAATGTTTAACACCACTCATGAACTACCACCCAAGAAATCTGAAATGGGGGGCAGAAGTCATGGGCCACCCCCAGCCACACAAGTGGGACAAGCTTTCCAAGCTTAGGTTTGTGAAACAGTGTGTAGGGGTGCTTGTGATCCAGAAGAAGCCATGCCCTTCATTGCTGCCCAAAGTCCATGGCAGATGATTCCACATGGAAGTCATTATGTTCAGACTTGTATGTGGAGCCTCACAGTTCTCCTGGAGGAAGACTCAAGAGTATTAAGAGAATAAAAAAGTCTCTTCAAGGCTTCTTGCAGCACAAGACAGCTGGATAATGTCTACAATATGACCTGCTCATCCTCGGTATGTCCAGTTGGACAGACATTTGCTCCATCTGTGGCAGCATCTATGCTGACAGGTTTTCAGGGGCTCACTGTATGATGTATGCAGATGCTGAGTAGGGAATACTGTTTACAGTGAAGTATATTCCTCAAGCAAGCAGGTTTCAGGATCAGCAGTTGCACTTATTATGTCACATGATCTTGACAGAAGGCTAAATGTAGATTAGCAAATCTGTCCTTGTGCTTCTTGGTTGAAACAGTGATGGCTTTTACTGCTTTATAACTCCAGGGTAATTGAGGCCCCCTCTTTATGAATGAAGCAGTCCAAGTATATTCTTAGGTTGCAAAAATGAGAAGTCCAAGGCCTCCATGACTGGCTAGCGCTTGCATGGAGTGTGAGCTGGTTTTGGATCCAACTTCAGGTGCTTTTTTAGGATGACCTTAGACTCCTTTGCCAGCCTTTCCATTATCACAGTAATGTTAAGCTGAAGGGCCTTTGACAAAACTGGATGCAGACTCCTAACCCTGGGGCAGGTTTTCTCAAAATGCAGTGTTCATCAGTTAAGTGCCCAGCTTCCCTTAGTGCTTTCCCTGGTTGTGCTCTTACATGCTCAACTGATCACTTGGAGGTACTGTGTTTTTTTCAGACAGTGAAAGCAGTGAGAACACCTGTTACAGAATGTGATATGCCCACCACAAGGGCAAGACTTGAAAATGGCTTCTACAAGTTTCTGGTTGAAGGCAAACATTAAGCCTGTGTGCCAAAGGGGAGATAGGTGCAATAAAACAGGGCAACTCCTGATGCTTCAATGATTTTGTCTATTGGGTGCAATGAGTGGTAGCCACTGACTGAGGGCATGGCAATGAAGGTCCTTACTGAAAAAGAACGACTACAAGTCCCAAAACTACCAAAGTGCCAACAGCACGGAATTACACAGATTTGTAAACCTTGTGAGTTTGCAAGGGGGCAACTGCCTCCATACTTATGCTACTGTCATAAAAAGTATAGAATACTACCACGGTATCAAAAAAATCTTAGCTGTTATACACTATACCACAGGTTCTTCATATGCAGCCTGGCAAAGGCTACCAAGCGGTACAGAATGATACATCTCAATGCTCTCAGCACGTCTTCAGCTGTAATGTCTATTTTTACACCAGTTAAAAAGAAAAAAGCTCTTTAGAAGATGGGTATTTACCCTGGCAGGAAGAGCAGAAACTCCCAGGGCAGAATTTATCGTCTCAGACTTCAAAAGGTTGAAGGGAAACAGACTAGTTAGAGGAGTCATAGTTGGGCCCAACAAACCAACCATTTCCTCCACTGGGGAGACCTATATAAGGCACATATCCAAGTAAGGGTAAATATGGATGTCGTGGTCTATGGGAAACAAGCAACACAGCCAGTTATTTAATGAACTTCAGCACAGTGGAGAAACTGAGCAAGACTGAAGTGGATGCGGTCTCTTATGCATTCTAAAAGAAAACCTGCAATCCTTGTAGATAAGGCAAATAAAGTGAAATACTACTCTTGGCCAAAACAAAGGGAGTACCGTCTACAGAGTGGGCATTCCACTTCTTGAAATTCATAAACATTTTAATTTGATGAGCTCCAGAACTGGACTCTAGAAAGCACCCATGTAGTCCAGAAAAACTTAATCACTTTTTCCTCGCAGGAAGGGACTATGTTGTACAAGGTGCTGGTAGCCTCTACAGCTAAACATGGCTAGATGGCCTTGGGGGCTCCCATGAAAGCAGCTGTAAATGTATCCTCTGGATGCTATGCTTAACCACCTTGCCCAACATTAGGCTGAATGATAAGTCCTTAAAGTGAGGCAGCCTTCCACACACACAAAAAAATGGGTAGGAGGAAGTGGGGATGGTGCAAAAATGCAGCCAACACAAGCTGGCTCTTCACAGGCAGGAAGGTACCCTTTGCCAGTATCCCTCCACAACTTTGCAGACTCCCTCTGTCACCATTCTACATTTGCTGCCTTTCAGAGGTCCTCTTCTGTTTGCATTCTACAGCTTTAGTTTGCTTTCTGTAAAGCAGCCACTGCTTAGTCAGACAATTACCACTGTACTTGGGGTTGAAAGACAAACTTGCTTCACTGACTACATTTTTCTACTCTTCTCCTCAAGGCATTAAAACCTGGCAAAAACAATAATTGTCTAAGGATGGCCCTTCACATTGGTCAAGGGATGCAAGTTGAATCCATGCAAACATCATTATGACTCTCCAAGTGGATGCCACAGTAATGTACTGCAGCTTTAATTACATATCTGTACACCTTAAAACTGTAGGACTTGTGATGAACTACCTTTAATGCTGACACCAGTTTTTCATTCGAAATCCAAAAGTGCTTCCAGTATACAACTTTTTGATAAAATAGTCAACTATCACCACACACACTCCTTTTCACCAGAAGGTATTTTAGCCTAGAGCCATATTAGAGCTCTTGGTGGCCTCCAGAAAGAGATATGGGTTTGGCTGCTGGACTCCTATACTAATGTTTTCCTGTACCCTATCTGGACTTTTTCAGATATGGTAGTTGAGAAGGGACACAAACCTGAAAGGGATACATTTGCAAGGGGCATGGGCTCCAAGCTAAAATTCAAATTCCTCCCTACACTTGCATCCTGAAACATCTTTACATTCTCCTTTTAAAACAATCATAGAACTTTAGGGATCACCAAATTATACTTTCATTGTTGAGGAGCCTGTAAAATTTCTGTCTTCATTGGCAGTGCTATACCCTACTGAGATGTAAATTAGGGAGGAATAGGCTAATTAATCCTCTAAGTCAGACGTGGTGAGGTTGCACAGGTTGAGGATTTCTGTCAAGCAGTGACCTACTACTTAGCAAACTAGTCAGACTGAGTATACCAGAAGAGCTGACATGATTCTTTGACTCCCCTTGTGAGTGCCTGGTCCCCAAATTCTAGCCCAGGCATCACACTACCTTTCTTTGGTTTACGAACTGGCCACTACCAAGATAAAACTTCACTACCAGCCTCCTGAACCACAGTAGGCAAGCACTCAACTTCAAACTTACAGTGGGCAGAAGGAACACAAAACAGATTCCCAACAGAACTTGTACTAGATCGTTGCATATCTACTAAGATCTCGATTACCTTTTTACACATTGACTCATTAAAATTTTTTTCAGCTTCTCCATTTTCTTGATTTTTCTCAGTTTCAGGATAGAGATATAGGGCTTACTTGGTGGACAGCTGGCCTCTACCTAGTCTAGGCAACGCCTCAGATTTGAGTCTTTCTGAAAGGTGCACAGTGCTCACAGGAACCAAAGTACTCATTCTGAAACAAAGTCACTATGCATGGAAATCCTTCTAATAGACTGAGGCAAAATTACACTTTCTGGAGATGCCATGATCTACAAACATCTCAGTCACTTCTTAGAACCTAAACTTACAGTTCAAAACAGTTAGAAATCAAAGGCTATAACCAGTACAATCTGAAGAATAAAAGTTCCCAAGCTATGCACTTAACATTCTTTAGGAGTTGAATGGAAGGGGCCTTGAGAGACAGTGACCTGATAATAGACTGCATATTCACAGAAAAATCCCACAATGGTACAATTGACTTCCTTATATAATGCACGGTGGCATGTCGTTTTCATGCAGGAAAGTACAGTTGTGTACCCTTACCATAAATGTAGATGTTCAAGTGTATTCACTGTTGCAGTCATCACATTTGGGTTATCTGCTTGCAGTAGCCCTCAGTTGGTCTGATTATCAAAGTCTTGGGTCCTGCGTCGGTTGTGGTCTCATCTTCCATGATGTCAGGTGTATAAAGCATGCAGCCGATGCCATTACATCAGGTTTAATTGCCGCAGATGTCAGGTGCCCCCCAATGGGAAGCAATTAAATATATATATATATATATATATATATATATATATATATATATATATATATATATATATATATATAAACAAGGTTACACCTCCAATAAAAAAGAAATACACCGAAAAGCATTTAAGCATAGTAAAGGAGAGTAAAGGTATAGCCAAAATAAGTCAGGGGGCTGGAGGGAGGGTACCAGGACTGCAAGTGAATACACTGGAACATCCACATTTATGGTAAGTGTACACAACTGTACTATGTTCCTCATGTTTCACTGTTGCAGTCATCACATTTAGGTAGATTCCCAAAGCTAAGGATGGGAGGGAGGCATTTAGATAGCATTAGGACCAGCTATAAGGCCCCACAAGACTGCAGTGGCAAAGCCAGGTCTGGGTTTAGAGAAAATTGGTAAATGCTAATGCTTGGGGAAAGTATGTACAGAACTCCAGGTAGCAGCTTCTAGGATGTCCCTGGTAGGTACACCTCTGAGAAAGGCTGTAGAGGTAGAGGCAGCCCTGGTTGAATGGGGTCTAATCCCCTGTGGGATAGGTTTTCCATGGTGCTTTTAGCAGAAATGAATGCAATGGCCTATCCATTTAGAAATGGCTTGCTTTGGAATAACCTTCCTCTCTGCCCCTGCAGCAAATGCCACCAGAAGTTGTTCAGATTTCCTTTGAGATTTAGTCCTGTCCAAGTAAAATCTAAGGAGTGCAGTATCCTTTCCCCTTTGTTCTGTGGATTAGAAAAGAAGGTTGGCAAATGAATGGACTGATTAAGAGCCACATTGGATACCACCTTGGGCATGAAGGAGGGATTGGTCCCGAGGGACACCCTGCCCACATGAAAGATGATGAAAGGCTCCACTGCCATAAGGGCCTGTAGTTCAGATACCCTTCTTGCTGAAGTAATTACTGAAAGAAAGACTGTTTTCCAAGAAAGAAATTTTAACTCTGCACTTGCAGCTGGCTCAAAAGGAGGAAGAGTGTTTTTTTCCAATACAAAGTTTAGGTCCCAGGCTGGAGTTGGGGCTCTCCTGGGTGGTCTTAAGTTTTTGGCCCCTCTGAGGAACTGCTTGAGCAGTGGATGAGAGAAGAGGGGTGGTTCTGTGTTGTAATGAGCTGAAATGGCTGAGGTGTGAATTTTGATGGAGGAAAAAGAAAGGCCCTTGTGAAGTAAATCAGTTAAGTATTAAAGAATCTGAGGTAAATTGGGTGCTGCTGTGCCCATCCCTTGAGTTTGGTTCCAGGCACAGAATCTTTTCCATTTTTCAGCATAAGATTTTCTAGTACTAGGCCTCCTTGCCTTCAAAATGACATCCAACACTTGTTTACTGAGGGATGGTAATGGAGAGACTAGGAAATTAGCCAGGCTGCCGGGGTCAGGGTATGAAGCTGAGGGTGCAGAATCTGGCTCGCCTACTGTGACAGCAGGGTAGGGGTCTGAGGCAGGTGCCATGGAGCCAGCAGTGACAAACTGTGCAAGAGTGGGTACCAGTGTTGGCGTGGCCAGTCTGGTGCAATCAGTATTGTCCTTGGTTTGTCCTGTTTGATCTTTAGTAGTACTTTGGAGAGGAGAGGCAGAGGAGGAAAGGCATAAACTGATAGATTTTTCCAGCTGAAGGACAGAGCATTCACTTTCCAAGCTTGTTTGAGGGGAGTCCTTGTGCAGAATTTGTCTAACTGGTAGTCCCAGGAGGAGGCAAACAGGTCTATATCTGGGCTCCCCCATTTGTTTATCAACATGTTGAAAATCTTTGGTTCCAGTTACCACCCCTGTGGGTCCATGAGATTTCTGCTGAGTTTGTCTACCAGTGTCTTTAGTGTACCTGGCAGGAATTGAGCCTGTAGATGCACATGGTAGCTCATGGCTGTGTTCCACAGAGCCATGGCTAGTCTGCAGAGGGGGTAGGAATGGGTACCCCCACTGCTTATGTACCACATAACAGTGGTGTTGTCCATCCTTAACATTAATTGTCCTGGAAGAATGTGGTCCTTGAAGGCTGTCAGAGCATTCTGTACAGCTAACATTTCTTTTTGATTGATATGCAGGTGCATTTGACTTGGGTTCCATTTGACCTGAATGCACTTCCCTGCCAGGTGAGCCCCCCCTGCATAGTCTGATGCATCTGTTGTTAGGGTTTGGGCGGCTGGGGTAGAGTGAATAGTAGTCCCTTGTTTTGGTGGCAGGCCTCTGCCCACCAAAGGAACTCTAACTGTAGGCAAGGTATGATAGGGATCATTGCTTCTAGATCTTGAGAATGTTGACATCATAGGCTTTTTAGATACCATTGTAGTTTCCTCATATGCAGTCTTGCATATGGAATTAGTAGAATGCAGGAGGCCATGAACCCGAAGGCTTGCTGTATTTGCCTTGCAGATAGCAGGGTTTTTATTTATTTGCATAGCTGTCCTCTCTATCCCCCCCCCCCCAGGCAACAACATTCCAATACTAGAAGACATCCTCTCCTGGTTCTCCTCTATCATCAAAAATGAAACCTAGATCCTAGCCGACAAACATTAACTGGTCTATCACCTCTCAACACTCTTCTCAATCAACCTCTTTAAATTCACCCAGATAATTCCTCCTACCAGGCCTGACACCATCCTAGACAGGATTTTAGTATCTCAGCCTAACCATATCTCAACTTCAAGTATCCTCCCCGACCCTATCAGTGACCACCTACCAGCCTTTGCCGACTGACACCCTTTTCTACTCCAAAAGCAACATCACTACATTCAAACCCGTAACCTAAGTTCAACCCACAAATTTTCACTGTCTAAAACTAATCGACTGGACCCCCCCAAAAAAAACCCTGCCCCTCAACAACAGAATCACCTACTTTAATGAAACCTTTCTGAATCTACTCAACAGCCATGTTCCTCTCAGAACCATATGGGTTAAAGCCAAAATCCCTACCTGGCTATCAAAGGAAACCAAACAAACCATGCTCCTAAGAGACAAAATGATAATTCCATAACAATAAACTGCCCAATACCCTACTTGAATTCAAACAACTCCACAATACCGTAAAAAAATAATAACTAGAGACCGTAAATCATATTACACCAAGTTCTACTCTGAGAAGTCCACCAAGCCCAAAAAATTCTGGAATACTCTCTCTTCTCTCCTCCATCCCAGTAACAAAGATGACCCTTGCCCTAACCATTACCTCGCCGATCCAGAAACAGCCACATCATTTAAACCCTTCTTTGTGGAATGTATAGTTAAGCTAGCCACCACTTTCCCGCACCCCCCACCCTCTTCCCACCCTGACAACACGCAACAATCCCCCACCTTTAACCTCACCCTGTCCCCACAAGCACAATAAAAATACCCCTCCAGCTAAAATCATATTGTACTGCACCAATTTACCTCCTTCTCTTCCTCACATTATCTGCTGACAGCATAGCCCTGCCAATACCCATTTTAGTAAACAGATCCATCCAAGAATCCTATGTCCCTTCAATTTGGAAACATGCATTCATCTTCCACTCCATAAGGGTGGTAAAAACTATGACACCACCAATTTCAGGCCCAATGCCATCCTTTCCCCACTCTCAAAAATCCTAGAAAAGTGTATTCATGCTCAAATGATGTCAGATCTTACACACAATAACCTCCTTACCTCCCACCCAACATGGTTTCCATCCTGGCCACAGTACCATCACTGCCCTCCTGTCCTTCCTCAAATCCATCAACCATGCTTGTGACTCTGGCACACTTGTATCTACCCTGTTCCTAGAACTATCCAAAGCAAACTTGTATCTACACTGTTCCTAGACCTACCCAAAGCTTGTGACACAGTCTCCCACCCCATACTCCTATCGCAACTCTCCTCGCTCAACCTGTCTCCCTCTACCATATCCTGGTTCTCTAGCTACCTCTCCGAAGGACAGCAAGCTGTAAAATGGACATCTTCAACCTCCTCCTTCTTACACACCCCCACCGGCGTTCCCAAAGGCTCTGTTCTTGGCCCCCTACTCTAACATATCCATCAATAACTTTCACCACACCATCCCCAATACCTCTCTAATCCAGTATGCAGGTGATTCGACAATCATCTGCACTGTTCACTCCCCCAGTGATCTACTAAAAACACACCCTTTTACTACAACAGAAACTTGGATGCACAACCACCGCCTCCAGGAACACGGACTCGTCCAAGGTAGGCTTTGGGGCGGACCACCCCCCTCTGATCCTGAGCATCTCCATGATGTCTCCAAATGAGACGTCTTCGGGGGGTGATCTTGGGGAACCTTCCCCTTCCTCCAAGTCCGTGTCCTCTGTCAAAGACTCAGGGGAGTCCAAATGCCTCCTTTTGCACTTGCGTTTGTGAGGAACCTTCTCAGGGGGCTGTCCGAGGAGGCCTCACCAACCACATCCTGTTCCAACAAGGGAACGATCTGGGACGTCTGAGCAGGCTGGCCCTGGGTTGGGGTGATGGAAGTCGGACCAGTTTGCGAGGCAGTGCAGGGTGGAGCGGTAGCTAAGGCTGGGGGCCTGGAATCCCTCGACAGAAACCTCTCCACCACGTCGAATGCCGAAGGAGAGCCGCTCTCCTTAGGATCCGAGAGCAGACCCTCCCTCGGATCCGACGAGCAGATCGGGGCTGGAGCCGATGCGATCGGATCCGAAGGGCCAGTATGCTCCAACCTAGCCGGAGCCGAAGGCATACTGACCGCCTCGGATCCGAAGCTCAACTCTTGACTCCGAGAGCCTGGATCTGAAGAAAAGGGACCCGACAGGCTCAAGGGTGCTGTCGGCGCCGAAGTACCCGACTTCATTGGCACCGATATTCCCCCGGCTCCGTAGACCGCGAACCCGGAAAGCGGGTCTGGGAAGGTGCAACTGGGGTGAAAAAAGGGGTCGAGCTCCCCCCGGAGGGGGGGAGGCAGGAGCACTCCCATCTGCAGCTGGGCCTGGAGGAACCTTCTCATCATCCGGTCCAAGTCTGCATCTGTTAGGCTTCTCGTGGACCTAGAAGAGGCCAACGATGGAATGGGAGTGCCGCCTCGATGACTTCGAGGGAGACTGGGCCTCATCCTCCTCCGGCCCCAGCGAAAAGCTGGGAGAATGGAGCCGGGAAGGAGAAGGACCGGACGTCCCGGGGGAGAAGCTCACTTGGCTGGTGGGGCTGAAGCAGAGGCTTCGGCCTGCCGCTTGTGGTGTTTTTCTCGGCGCTTCTCCCTCCTTGCTTCCCTATCCTCCTGGCCCAAGGTGGGAGGTTGAGTCCTGGCCAGGGGAAGGGAAGTATCCGTAGGCGCAGCCGCGGCAGGAGCCACGAAGGTACCGGAGGACGGAGCCGAGTCCGGGGGCAGAAGTCCCGCCAGAATCAGCTTCAACCTCCGGTCCCTGATAGCCCTGGTGTTGAATGCTGCACAAATAATGCAGCCAGAAGACAGGTGTTCAACCCCAAGGCATATAACACACTGAGTGTGGCCATCAGCCCGGGAAAGTTTATGGCCACACTTGGTACACTTTATTGAAAAAAGTTTTGGCGGCCTCAGACATAATAACCTAAAAACGCACACACTAGGCCCCAAAAACCACACACACACACACACACACACACACTAACGCTCTCACGAGAAACGGGGGAGGAAGGCTAACAATTACTCTTAAAACGAATGGAAAGGTAACGCACACACAAAACTCACTCAAAAACTTTAACTATAATCAAAAAAGAAAAGATTTTTCTCGCAGAAAAACTTTTGAAGACCTGGAAGCTCAAGATCAAGCTGCTGGTGTAACCGCGGCAAACTAGATCTGAGGTCAGGAAGGGATGGCAGGGAGTTATGGGTAAGGGGGAGGAGCTTGGAGCTTGGATCTTAGCTGTTGGAAACTGCCAGCTCGGATCCGATGTGGATCCGATAACCCATAGGTTGATGCACAAATGAAGTTAACTACTTCAGATTGGTCTTTACACCCTCTAGAATCTCCTCCTTTGACAATACCTTCTTCACCATACTAAGCCAGAATAACCCCCCCCCCCCATTGAAACTGTATCTCACACTAAGCTGCTTGGTATCACCATTGATGAGCATCTAAAACTCGACATCTACATTCAAACAGCCATTAAAAAACCCACCAAAAATTAGGAGTCCTGTACAGACACAATCGCTACCTCACTCCCTCCACCAGAAAGACCTTAAGTCTCCTCCTATCTTCTCCCCTCTCTCGTACACAGCACCCCCCTGCTCACCAACCTCCAACTTGGCTTACAATCCAAACTGGAATCCTGCTAGAATAAAATCAGCAAATTTGCCAACTACTCCAAAAATTCTTCTCATTACTGCCTCTCCCTCCAATGGCTAGAGCTACCTAAAGTACAGTTGTGTACACTTACCATAAATGTAGATGTTCGAGTGTCTCACTGTTGCAGTCATCACATTTGGGTTATCCCTGCCAGGGTAGCCCTCGGCCGGCCTGAATACCAGTGGCTTAGTATTTCTGCGTCGGTTGGTGTTGCTTGAAAACTGACATCAGGCCGTCAGTAGTATAAAGCAAGGCAGCCGACGCCATTACATCAGTTTTTCTTGCCCTAACCTGTCAGGAGCCCCAAAGTAGGAGGCCAGGTTCTGGTGGAAGAACCCCACCAGTGGAAAATGAATACCAATACGTCCCTTGTAAGGAAAGAAAGAGAATAAAGGGGGGTGGAGGGAGGGAAACCAGGAGTGCAACAGTGAATACACTCGAACATTTATGGTAAGTGTCGAAAAAGTACAGTTTTGTACCTACCATAAATGTAGATGTTCGAAGATCCACATTGCTGCAGTCCTTACTTATGGGTAGTCTGCTGTCCTCGATCGGCCCGAATACCAAAGTATTAGGCTGACGTCGGTCATGGGCGCCTAGATCTGACATCAGAGCGTCAGGGTATAAAGGCGCATGACCGACGTCATATCCTCAGTCTTTTCTTGCCCCAGATGTCAGAAGGCCAAACCAGAAAGGCCACAGCCAAAAACAGAATACCTCCCAAAAACATGCCCAACAACAACCATCACCTAAAGCATAGCACCAAGTCAAACTACAGAGGGGAAGGAGGGAGGGTAAATTGGACTGCAGCAATGTGGATCTTCGAACATCTACATTTATGGTAGGTACAAAACTGTACTATGTTCTTCATCTCACATTGCTGCAGTCCTTACTTATGGGTAGAATCCCAAAGCAACGGGAAAGGGAGGATGGTAAAATCATAAAGCATTAGGGGCCGCTAAAATGCCCTGTAAAATTGCAGTGGCAAATCCAGCCCTAGACTTAGAATAAAGAGGAAGGTGGTAATGTTTAGAAAAGGTATGCACTGAACTCCAAGTAGCTGCCTCCAAAATGTCTTTTGTAGCTACCCCCCCTTAGAAAGGCCGTAGAAGTAGCAGTAGCCCTAGTGGAATGAGGCCTGATTCCAGCAGGAATCTCCTTACCATGATGGGAATAACAGAAAGAAATACAAAACCCAATCCATTTAGAAAGTTTGTTTTGAAACAGGTTTACCCTGTGAACCCAAAGCAAAAGAAACAAACAATTGCTGAGACTGTCTGAACTCCTTGGTTCTGCTCAAATAATAACGCAACTGCCTGTGAATATCCAAAGTATGCAAAATTTTCTCCCCTTTATTTTGGGGTTTGCATAAAAAGTAGGCAAATGAATAGTTTGATTTAAGGCCACACTAGAAACCACTTTAGGCATAAAGGAAGGATTAGTACGCAAAGATACCCTATCCTTATGAAAAATCAGGAAAGGCTCCACTGCCATGAGGGCCTGTAATTCAGAAACCCTTCTTGCAGAGGTAATGGCCAACAAAAAGCAGTTTTCCATGACAAATACTTTAACTCGGCAGTAGCTGCAGGCTCAAAAGGTTGTAGAGTAAGTTTTTCCAACACAAAATTGAGATCCCAAGCAGGAGTAGGAGCTCTACGTGGGGTCTTATATTCTTTGCCCCTCTAAGAAATTGCTTAAACCAAGGATGAGAGAATAAAGGAGGGTCACAATCATAGTGAGCTGAAATGGCTGCAGCATGGACCTTTATTGAGGAGAAAGACAAACCCTTGTCCAATAACTCAGTAAGATATTGAAGAGCAACACTTAAATCAGGTTTGGAGACATCAAAGTCCTTTTCTTTGCTCCAAATAAAAAATCTCCTCCATTTATCAGAGTAAACTTTCCTGGTACTAGGCCTCCTGGCCTCCAAAATAACATTCAAAACTTGTTGTGGAAGCTGAGACCCTCCAGAGTCTAAAACAGAATATGCCAGGCTGTTAGATGCAGAGACTGAATCTTGACATCGAGGAAGTGACTGTCCTCTTGTGACAAAGGTGCGGAATCAAAGGCAGAGGCCATGGAGGTTCTCGTACTAAACTCCTCAGTAGTGGGTACCAGTGTTGTCGAGGCCAATCCGTGCTATCAAAACCATGGTTGGCTTGTCTTGTCTGGCCTTCAAAAGTACCTTGGGAAGAAGAGGCAGAGGTGGAAAGGCATATACATGCAGATTGTTCCAACTGAATGATAGAGCGTCCACCTTCCAAGCTGTGTGATGAAACATTTTGTGCAAAACTTTGGCAACTGGTAATTTAGTGGAGAAGCGAACAGATCTATGTCTGGAGTTCCCCATAACACTGTCAACTGTTGAAATACATGAGGATCCAATTTCCACTCGTGAGGATCCACTATTTGTCTGCTCAATACATCTGCTAAGGAGTTCTGTGCTCCTGGTAGAAACCTTGCCTGAAGATTGAGGTGTAGATTGAGAGCAGTTTCCCACAGAATCATCGCTTGCCTGCAAAGAGGGTAAGAATGGGTTCCCCTGCTTGTTGATGTACCACATGACAGTAGTGTTGTCTGTTTGAATCAACACCTGCCCTGGACGAAGTAAATCTTTGAAAGCCATCAATGCAAACTGGACTGCTAACATTTCCTTCAAGTTGATATGCAAATGTTGGAGTTTGACAGGCCACGTGTTTTGCACCCATTTTCCATTGAGGTGTGCTCCCCAAGCCTTGTCCGAGGCATCTGTCGTTAGAATCTGACTCGCCTCTGGCCGGGTCACAGAGAGTCCCTTGTTTAGGTGACATTCCTGAGCCCACCACAAAAACTCCTTCTGAATGCAAGGTATTATCTGAATGACAGTGTCTAGATCTTGGCAGTGCTGTGTCCACACATTTTTGAGATACCATTGAAGCTTCCTCATATGCAATTTGGCATTGGGAAGCACCAGAATACAAGATGCCATGAACCCCAAGGCTTGAAGGACTGTCCTTGCAGTCAGCCTGGACCGTAGAGACATTTGCTGGAAATAAAGAGAAAAGCTTCTTTGTTTGTCCGGGGTCAAAAAAGCCATCTGGGAAGCTGTATTCAGTCTCACACCCAGAAAGCACATGTCCTGAGAGGGTACTAGACTGGACTTTGTTTCGTTCACAGAATACCCTAGGCATCTTAACACTGCCATCACATACTGTAGATGATGAAGAAGTTCGTCCTTTTCTTGTGCAATAATCAGGCAGTCGTCCAAATAAGGATAAATCTGTATTCCTCTTAGTCTGAAAATGCTATCACTGGAGCCAGAACCTTTGTGAACACTCTGGGCGCAGTAGATAAGCCAAAGGGCAATGCAGAGAACTGATAATGTAAATTTCCAGCCCGAAAACGCAGGTACCTCCTGCAACTGGGCCTGATAGGAACATGAAGATAAGCCTCTTTGAGATCCAGAGTAACCATCCAGTGATCTTTTCCCAACAGAGGTAAAAGCTGTTGTAAAGTCAGCATCTTGAACTTTGGAATGTCCAGGTAAGTGTTGAGGAAAGATAAATCCAAAATTGGTCTCCACGTGTGTCCTTTCTTTGGAACTAGAAACAGGCGAGAATAAAATCCTAGGCCCACTTCTGACAGAGGAACTGGCTGTATAGCTCCTATTTGAAGAAGTAAAGAAATTTGTCTGTGAGCCTCTATCCTTTGCCGAGGAGGGATGTCTGGCATGCCTTTGAAAGGAGGCATGGTATGGAAATGGAACTTGTAACCTCGGTTTATAATGTCCAATACCCATTTGTCCTGGGTGACTAAATGCCAATTTTGCTTGAAAAGAGCCAACTTTCCTCCCAAAGGAGCTGCCAGGCAAGAAGAATCTGGCAGCTGAAAATGCAGGTCATTGGGCCTGTTTACGAAAGGACTGGCCCCTGCCCTCACCAGCAGATTGAGCAGGCGAACTCCATTGTCTCGGCCTGAAGGTACTCTGAGCTTTGCCCCTACCACGCCTAGATCTACCCCTAGACTGAGAATCAGAAGAAGGTGCCCACCCCTTAGTAGGCCAATTTCTACTAAACTTTGGAGGTTGTACCTGCAAAAATCTTTAACAGTCTGCATAGACTTAGCCTTGTCTTCCATTTTCTTTAAGACTGACTCCACAGGAGGACCAAACAAAACTTCAGACTGTAAAGGGGCATCCAGAATTCTAGACTTAACATGCTCAGACAAATTCTGATCCTTAAGCCAGGCGTGCCTACGAATAACTGAACCAGTGGCAGCCACCCTAGAAGAAGCCTGTAAAGCATCAAAACCACATTGCAAAGAGTGCTTACCCACCTGTTCAGAAACATGCACTAAATCCTGCAATTCTTTACACTCTATGCCCTCTGCCAAAGCATCCACTTTAGATCTTAGCTGAGAAAGGAGGAAATTCTGATACTTCAACATATGAAACTGGCAGTTCAAAGCTCTCATTGCTAAAGTAGAAGAGGTATACACCTTCTTACCCCATCTATCCAAAGCTCTAGCTTCCTTATCCAGAGGAACCGGATTCTTAACAACAGAGGCTCTAACACCCTTAGGCCCCTGACTAATAGTTTCTGGGTCCCCTAGGACTCTTATACAGATATTTATGAGCCTCAGGCACCCTGTAATACCCGTCCGGTTTTACTGGGGGAGGAGGGACAGAAATCGGGTTAAGGGAAGCTTCCGAGAAAACATCTGAAACAACATCCAAAACCGGAGGTATAGCTAAGGGTCTATGCTGTGGAAAAACAAGAACTCCCTAAGCCTCTTCCGTGAATCAGAGTAATCCTGTCCCTCCCACTTAAAATGCTCCCTCATGGAATGCAGAGTTTCTGAAAATGAAAAATCCTCTGGAGGAGAAGCAGAAGGAGTGGAATCCTCTGCATCAGAATCAGAATAAGGAGGGAAATCTTGAATGTCCTCAGCAGAAGACTCTGAATCATCTGAGGCCTGCTCCAAACTTTCCAACTCTGGCTCCATCCTGGGCCTCTTATCAGGACGGGGCATAGAACCTCTAATTAAAGTAATCAAATCCTCTGCCATTTTAAGCATGTGCTTTTAGGCACAGACCCTGAAGAACCAGAACTGACACCAGAGGAAGGCAAAACAGACCTGCCCTTAGAAGGAGCCTTAGAAACCGTAGCAGAAGGCCTAACCACCTTAGGCATAGAAGGGAGAATAGTAACCTGAGAGGCCCCTTCAGCCTGACCTGCCTCCTGAGAGGCCACATCTTGTAAAATCAAAGTTTCCCCCTGGGACTCAACAGAAACTTCAGCCGGATCCACCTGTTCAGCTGTAGCTTCTAAAGGTCCGGCGTCCGAAACGGACGAATCATCCTGCCTAGGCTTTAAAGATCTGTCTTTGCGCTTCTTAGTAGAAGCAGGCGTCGGAACATCCGACGGCATATTATAATTACACCTCTTGCCAAAGACTAACCTAGCGCAATCTAACCTCCGTTTTATAGTGCGCTTATTAAACCTAGCACAAAACCGACACGTCGTGCTCCGGTCCCAAACAAGGAATACAAAGCGAGTGCTAATCCCTATGCGGTATCTGTTTCCCACAAGAAATACAATTATTCACTTTTTCTGACATCCGGTAAGTAACTGAGGCAAGAAAAAACAAAAATATTCCCCAACGGGGTACTTAGCCAACTTGGTATCGGTCTGAAACTCCAAAAACGAAAAATTTCAGAACGCCGAACGGCACTTGCAACGCTGCTTCTGCATCGGACCATGCGGCAAAAAAGACTGGGGATATGACGTCGGTCATGCGCCTTTATACCCTGACGCTCTGATGTCAGATCTAGGCACCCATGACCGACGTCAGCCTAATACTTTGGTATTTGGGCCGATCGAGGACAGCGGACTACCCATAAGTAAGGACTGCAGCAATGTGAGATGAAGAACATCTATACTATGTTCTTCGTGTTTCATTTTTGCAGTCATCACATTTGGGTAGATTGCCAAAGCTTAGGAAATTGGTGGAGGCAGTCAAGGAAACTAAGTGCTGGCTAGGATGCCCTGCATGACTCCAGAGGCAAACCCTGCCCTGGATTTGGAGAAGAGGCAGGTGGTAATGCTTGGTAAAAGTGTGAACAAATGTCCAGGTGGCAGCCTCAAGGACGTCCCTAGTGGGGACTCCTCTTAAGAAAGCTGCAGAGGCGTAGGCTGCTCTGGTGGAGTGTGTCCTGACCTTCTTGGGGGGGAGGCTTTCCATGCTGTTTGTAGCAGAAATGGATGCAGTATGCTATCCATTTGGAAATGGTTTGCTTGGATATGGCTTTACCTTCTGCCCCTGTAGCAAAGCTAACCAGCCATTGGTCAGATTTTCTGAATGATTTAGTCCTGTCCAGATAGAATCTGAGCTGTCTGTGCACATCTAGAGAGTGAATAATCCTTTCCCCCTTGTTCTGGGGATTACGAAAAAGGTGTGCAGATGAAAGGATTGATTAAGAGCCACAGTGGACACCACCTTGTGCATGAAGGATGGGTTAGTTCTGAGGGATACCCTGTTTGCATGGAAGATGAAGGGTTCTACAGCTATGAGTGCTTGCAGCTCATAGATTCTTCCGGATGAAGTGAAGGCCAGAAGGAAAGCTGTTTTCCGTGAGAGAAATATTAGCTCTGCAGAAGAAGCTGGTTCAAAAGGGGGCAAGGTGAGCTTTTCCCAGACAAAGTTAGGGTTCCAAGCTGGCATTGGTGCCCTTCTGGGTGGCTTCAAGTTACTAGCCCCTCTGAGGAACTGTTTGATCAAAGGGTGTGAGAAAAGGGGCTGCTCAGTGGGAAAATGAGCAGAAATAGCAGAGGCATGCATTTTAATAGAGGAGAGAGACCACTGTGTAGTAGGTCAGCTAAGTAATCCAGGATGAGAGGGATGGAGGGCTGTGCTGTATTGGCTCTCTTAGCCTGGATTCATGTGCAGAACCTTTTCAATTTATCTGCATAAGAGTTTCTGGTGCTAGGACATCTGACCTCACAGATAACATCCAGAACCTGTTTACTTAGAAAGGCAGATTGGTTCTGGGTTAGGGAATAAGCCAAGTTGCTAAATTGAGTGTCTGCAATTTGGGATGCATGAATTACCCTTCCCTCTGGGTCAAGAGGTTTGGAATCTGAGGAAGATGCCATGGAGGGAGCGGGGACAGGCTGCGCAAGGGGTACAAGTGTTGTTGGGACCAGTCTGGAGCTATAGGAACAGTCCTTGGTTTTTCCTCCCTTATTTATTTTGAGAAGTACCCTTGGGATGAGAGGTAGAGGAGGAAAGGCACAGACAGACCCACCCATGGGAAGGACAGGGCATCCATTCTCTAAGCCATGCAGTGATGCTCCCTGGTGCAGAATTTTCTGAGGTGATGGTTGGTAATGGAGGCAAAGAGACTGACCTTTGGGGGTTCCCCATTTCTGAGTTATTAGGGTGAATGTACTTCTGTTGAGTTGGCACTCATGTGGGTCCAGAAGGTTTCTGCTTAATTGGTCTGCCAGAGAGTTGAGAGAGCCTGGTAGGAATTGTGCCAATAGGTGTAATTGCATGGAAGAGGCTGTGAGCCAAAGGGTCATGGCCATCCTGCATACGGGGTAGGAGTGAGTCCCTCCCTTCTTGTTGATGTACCACATTACAGTGGTGCTGTCTGTTTTGATCAGGAGAATCCCTGGAGAGAGAAGGGGTTTGAAAGCTATCAAGGCATGCTGCAAAGCCATCATCTCTTTTGGACTGGTGTGCAGAGGGATTTCCTGAACGGTGCATTGGCCCCGTAGTACTTGCTGTCCAGGTGTGCACCCCAAGCGTAGTCTGATGAGTCTGGGTGGCGAGGGGTGGGGAGAAGGGCAGTCCCTTGTTGTGGGGGAATGCTGTTGCCCACCAAAGAAATTCCTTTCTGAGGCAAGGAATTATAGGCAGAAAAGTTTCCAGGTCTTGAGAGTGTTGACACCAAAGGCTCTTTATGTACCACTGAAGTTTCCTCATGTGCAGTCTGGCACATGGAATGAGTAGTATGCAAAATGCCACGAACAACAGAGCTTGGAGGATTCTTCCTTGCAGACAGCTGGGGCCTGGTGGCTAGTTGAGAGAAGTTAGGAGCATTTTTTTCTCTGGTGTTGTTCCACAATGCCATGGCTAGCCTGCAGAGGGGGTAGGAATGTGTACCCCCCTGCTTATGTGCCACATAACCTTGGTGTTGTCTGTCTTTACCATTAGTTGTCCTGGAAAAATGTAGTCCTTGAAGGCTATCAGAGCATTCTGTACAGCTAAAATTTCTTTTTGATTGATATGTAGGTGCATTTGATTTGAGTTGCATTTGCACTGAATACACTCCTCTGCCAGGTGAGTCCCCCCATGCATAGTCTGATGCATCTGTAGTTAGGGTTTGGGTGGGAGTGGGTAGTGTGAATGGCAGTCCCTTATTTTGGTGGCAGGCCTCTGCCCACCATAGGAACTCCAGGCATAGGCAAGGTATGATAGGAATCATTGTTTCCAGGCTGTGACAATGCTGACTCCATAGACTTTTTAGATACCACTGTAGTTTCCTCATATGTAGTCTTGCATACAGAATTAGAAGAATACAGGAGGCCATGAACCCCAAGTCTTGAAGTATTTGTCTTGCAGATAGCAGGGTTTTTGTGGCCAATTGTTTGAAGTAAGTTACCAAATGAATTTGCTTCTCTGGCGTGAGAAAAGCCATCTGGGCAGTTGTATTCAAGCTTGCACCCAGGAATGTAATCTGTTGACAGGATACCAGTTCCGATTTCTTTTCGTTTTTGGTGTACCCCCAGACAAGTTAGAACTCTTTTTACAAATGCCAGATGATTTAGAAGTATAACCTGGTTTTCTGCCTGAATTAGACAATTGTCCAGGTATGGATATATTTGAATATTTCTTTGCCTGCAAAATGCAACAACTGAAGCCAGGCACTTTGTGAATACCCTGGGCGCAGTAGACAAGACAAAGGGCAGTGCAGAGAACTGATAATGCAAGTAGCCTGCTTTGAAGCATAGGTATCTTCTGCAAGATTCCCTGATTGGGATGTGCAGGTATGCTTCTTTTAAATCTAGAGTTGCCAACCAGGCGTCTTTGCCTAGCATAGGAAGTAACTGGTGAAGAGTCAGCATCTTGAATTTTTGAATCTCCAGAAAAGTGTTGAGTAGACAGGTCCAGGATTGGATGCCATGATCTGTCTTTTCTGGGTACCAGAAAAAGCCTGGAATAGAAACCTTGTCCCTTTTCCTCTTCTGGTACCAGTTGAATAGCCCCTATGCTTAAGAGGAAAAGTACTTGTTTTTGAGCCTCTGCCCACTGATTTGGGGGCAGGTTTGGCCACCCGTTTGGTGTTGGCGTGTGGAAATGAAATCTGTTGCCCTGGGACACTATATTTAAAATCCATTTGTCCTGGGTTATGAGTTCCCAGTTCTTTGCATGAAGAGCAATCTTTCCCTCCAAAGAGGCGGTTAAAAGATAAGTGCTTGGTAATTTTAAAAGGAAGTCAATGAGACTATTTACCATAGGTGGATGTCTTGTTATTTCCAGATTTGGAAGTGGAGGCTCCCCACTGCTTAGTTAGAATCCCCTGGGACTGAAACTTGGGGTTTTTGCTGTCTGGGTTTGGCTTGAGAGGATCTGGAAGGGGCTGGAAAGGACCAATTCTTAGTAGGCCACTGCCTACTAAATCTTGGAGTGTGCACTTATAAGAAATCTTTAACAGTTTGCATAGATTTAGCTTTATCCTCCATCTTTTTTAGAACTTCTTCAGCTTTATTGCCCAACAGGTGGTCCTGATTTAAAGGAGCATCCAACAATTTAGCTTTAACATGATCAGGCAAAGATTGCACATTAAGCCAAGCATGCCTTCTAAACACAGACCAAGTAACAGCAGCCCTGCAGGGGGCCGCTAAAGAATCAAAACCAGACTGCAAAGTATGTTTTCCAACTTGTTCAGCAGAATGCATTAAAGCCTGTAAATCTTTATTTTCCAAAGTCAGGAATCAATATAATTTTCTGTTTAAGCAGTCCAATAATATGCTGTTGATATTTTAACATATGAAATTGGCAGTTTAAAGCTCTGATTGCCAAGGTTGCAGAAGTATAAACCTTTTTACCCCATGTATCCAGCGCCTTGGAGTCTCTATCAGAAGGGGTAGGATTTTTAGCAGTAGAAGCCTTAATGCCCTTGGGCCCCTGAGAAATGGTTTCTGGATCTGCAACAGGATTTTTGAAAAGGAACTTGTGGGACTCAGGAACCCTGTAATATCTGTCAGGTTTACTAGGAGCCGGAGGCAGGGAATCAGGGGCCAAACGGGATTCTGAAAAAGTACAGTTGTGTACACTTACCATAAATGTAGATGTTCAAGTGTATTTACTGTTGCAGTCATTACATTTGGGTAATCTGCTGGCAGGTCGCCCTCAGCCGGCCTAATTAACAAAGTCTTGGGTCCTGCGTCGGTTGCTGTCCCTTCTTCCATGGCGTCAGGTTGTCAGGGGTATAAAACATGCAGCCGATGCCATTACATCAGTTTTTCATGCCCCAGATGTCAGGTGCCCCCCCAAATGGGGAGCAAAAAAAAAAAAAAAAAAAAAAAAAAATATATATATATATATATATATATATATAATTAAAAACACAAAAAATATACCTCCAAACAAAAGCAAATACACCAAAAAGGCTTTTAAGCATAGCAAAAGAAAAGTGGAGGTATAGTAAGAAAAAAACAGGGGGCTAGAGGGAGAGTAACCAGGACTGTAACAGTGAATACACTCGAACATCTACAATTATGGTAAGTGCACACAACTGTACTATGTTCTTCGTGTTTCACTGTTGCAGTCATTACATTTGGGTAGATTCCCAAAGCTATGCTTGGGAGGATGGATTTATACAGCATTAGGACCAGCTATAAGGCCCTGCAGAACGGCAGTGGCAAAGCCAGCTCTGGATTTAGAGAAGAAAGGTAAATGGTAATGTTTGGTGAACGTATGAACTGAGCTCCAGGTAGCAGTTTCTAGAATGTCTCTGGTAGGAACACCTCTGAGAAAGGCTGTTGAAGTAGATGCAGCCCTGGTGGAATGAGATCTGATCCTCTGTGGGATAGTTTTACCATGGTGCATACAGCAGAAATGAATACAATGGCTTATCCATTTGGAAATAGTCTGCTTTGAAAGAGCCTTTCCCTCTTCCCCTGCAGCAAATGCCACCAATAGTTGTTCAGATTTTCTTAGAGATTTTGTCCTGTTTAAGTAAAATCTCAGTTGTCTGTGTACATCCAATGAATGCAGAATCCGCTCCCCCTTGTTCTAAAGAAAGTTGGCAAATGAATATTCTGATTAAGAGCCACACTGGATACCACCTTAAGCATGAAGGATGGATTGGTCCTGAGAGACACCCTGTCCGCATGAAAAATAATGAAAGGCTCCACTGCCATTAAGAGCCTGTAATTCAGAAATTCTTCTAGCTGAAGTGACTGCTAAAATGAAATCTGTTTTCCAGGAGAGAAATTTTAAGTCTGTAGTAGCAGCTGGCAAGAAAGGAGGGAGAGAGAGTTTTTCCAATACAAAATTGAGATCCCAGGCAGGGGTTGGAGCTCTCCTGGGTGGTCTTAAGTTTTTGGTCACTCTGAGATACTGCTTTAGCAGAGGATGAGAGAAGAGGGGAGGTTCTGTGTTGTAATGAGCTGAAATGGCTGAGACATGGATTTTTATGGAAGAAAAGGACAGGCCCTTGTGAAGCATCTCAGTTAAGTATTGTAAAATCTGAGGACTATTGGGCAGTGCAGTGCTTATTCCTTGTGATTGGTTCCAGGCACAGAATCTTTTCCATTTGTCAGCATAAGATTTTCTAGTACTAGGCCTTCTCGCCTCCAAAATGACATCCATCACAGGTTTGCTAAGGGATGCTAAGGGTGAATTTAGGTGATTAGCCACACTGCAAGATTCAAAGTTTGGAGCTGAGTGTGCAGAATTTGGTTGTTCTGCTGAGACAGTAAATAAGGTGTCTGAGGCAGGTGCCACGGTGGAAGGTGTGACAAATTGAGCAGGAGTGGGTACCAGTGTTGGCGAGGCCAGTCTGGAGCAATCAGAATCATTTTTGGTTTGTCCTGTTTGACTTTTAGTAGAACTTTGGAGAGCAGAGGCAGAGGGGGAAAAGCATAGACTGTTAGGTTTTTCCAGCTGAATGAAAGAGCATCCACTTTCCAGGCTTTTTTGTGATGAGTTCTTGTGCAGAATTTGTCCAACTGATAGTTCTGAGGTGAGGCAAAAAGATCTATGTCTGGACTCACCCATTTGCGTGTCAACATGTTGAAAATCCGTGGTTCCAGTTTCCATTCGTGTGGGTCCATGAATTTCTGCTTAGTTCGTCTGCCAGAGTATTCAGCTTTCCTGGCAGGAACTAAGCTTGTAGTTGTATTTGGTAGGTCAAGGCCATGTTCCACAATGATATGGCTAGTCTGAAAAGGGAGTAGGAGTGTGTACCCCCCTGCTTGTTTATGCACCACATAACTGTGGTGTTGTCTGTCTTTATCATTAATTGTCCTGGATGAAGGTAGTCCTTGAAGGCTGTCAGTGCATTCTGTACAGCTAGCATCTCTTTCTGATTGATATGAAGGTGGATTTGATTTGGGCTCCATTTGCCCTGAATGCACATCCCTGCCAGATGAGCCCCCCCCCCCAAAAGCATAGTTTGATGCGTCTGTAGTTAGGGTTTGGGTGGCAGGGGGTGGAGTGAATGGCAGTCCCTTGTTTTGGTGGCAGGCCTCTGTCCACCATAGGAACTCTAGTTGCAGGCAAGGTCTGATATTAATCATTGTTTCCAGGCTGTGACAAAGTTGACTCCATAAACTTTTTAAGTACCACTGAAGTTTCCTCATATGCAGTCTTGTATATGGAATTAGAAGAATGCAGGAGGCCATGAACCCCAAGGCTTGCAGAATTTGTCTTGCAGATAGCAGGGTTTTTGTGGCCACCTGTTTGAAGTAAGTTACCAAATGAATTTGCTTTTCTGGTGTAAGGTAAGCCATCTGGGCAGTTGTAGTCAAGCTTGCACCCAGGAATGTAATTTTCTGAGAGGGTACCAGTTGTGATTTATTTTCGTTTCTGGTGTACCCTAGACAAGTTAGAACCCTTTTTTACAAATGCCAGATGCTTTAGAAGAATGTCCTTGTTTTCTGCCTGATTTAGACAATCGTCCAGGTATGGATATATTTGAATATTTCTTTGCCTGCAAAATGCAATTACTGGAGCCAGGCACTTTGTGAAGACCCTGGACACAGTAGATAAGCCAAAGAGCAGTGCAGAGAACTGGTAATGCAAGTAGCCTGCTTTGAAGCAGAGGTATCTTCTGCAAGATTCCCTGATTGGGATATGCAGGTAAGCCTCTTTTAAGTCTAGAGTTACCAACCAGGCTTCTATGCCTAGCATAGGAAGTAACTGTTGAAGAGTCAGCATCTTGAATTTTGAAATGTCCAGAAATGTGCTTAGAGTAGATATGTCCAGAATTGCACGTCATGATTTGACTTTTCTGGGTACCAGGAAATGTCTTGAATAGAAACCTTGTCCCTTTTCCTCTTCTGGTACTGGTTGAATAGTCCCCATGTTCATGGGGGACAGTACTTGTTTCTGGGCCTCTGCCCACTGATTTGGGTCAGGTCTGGCCATCCGTTTGGCACTGGTAATGTGTGGAAACGAAATCTGTATCCCTGGGATACTATATTTAAAACCCATTTGTCCTGGGTTACGTTGCCAATTTCTTGAATGAAGTGCCAGTTTTCCCCCCAAAGGGGCGGCTAAAAGGTAAGTGCTTGGTGAGTGTAGGGGGAAGTCACGGAGACTGTTTACCATAGGGAGGTGCCTTGTTGTTTCCAGATTTGGAGGAGGAGGCACCCCATTGTCTTGTTCTAAAAGTCCCTTGTGACTGAAATCTGGAGCCTTTGGAATGTCTGGGTTTGACATGAGTGGCTCTCGAAGGAAAGTACAGTTTTGTACCTACCATAAATGTAGATGTCCGATAGGTATGCAACTGCAGTCCTGACATATGGGTTGTCCTGCCTCAGGCAGCCCTTCGGTCAGCCGGATTCCAAAGTCTGGGTCCGGCAAAGGCTGATGTCGCCCTTTCCCCGACGTCAGAGCGCCTGGGGTATAAAAACGTCAGCTGACGCCATCTTCTTCAGTGTTTCTTGCCCCAGATGCCAGGTGCCCTCTAAGGAAGGCTAAATTTTGATAAATAGAGAAAAAATTCCAGACAAGTACAACGGCATAAAAAAAATACATCATAAAAGATTACCCCAGGTAGCTAAAATGAGGGGTAGAAACCCAAAAGTATACCACAGAGGGGTAGGTGGGAGGGAAAACCTGACTGCAGTTGCATACCTATCGGACATCTACATTTATGGTAGGTACAAAACTGTACTATGTCCTTCAAGGATGCCACTGCAGTCCTGACATATGGGTTGAATACCATAGCCAACCTGGGGGTGGTAGGCACTAAGACAAAGATGGTGTAGCTAAAATGCCCTGCAGGACTGCAGAGGCAAACCCTGCTCTGGATCTGGAGTATAAAGGCAGGTTGTAATGTTTGGAAAATGTATGCACGGAGCTCCATGTAGCAAGCTTCTAAAATGTCCATTGTTGCTACTCCTCTTAAAAAGGCTGTGGAGGTGGCTGTAGCTCTGGTGGAATGTGGCCTGATGTCAGCTGGCACAGTTTTTCCATGAAAAGAGTAGCAGAATCGAATGCAATTTCCAATCCATTTAGAAATTGTCTGCTTGGAAATTGCTTTTCCCTGCAATCCAGCAGCGAAAGCTACAAAAAGCTGGTCAGATTTTCTGAAAGACTTTGTTCTGTCCAAGTAGTAGCACAACTGTCTGTGTATGTCCAAGGTGTGCAGAAGTTTCTCTCCTTTATTTTGAGGACTGGGAAAAAAGGTAGGCAGGTGAATAGCTTGATTCAGGGACACCCTGGATACCACCTTTGGCATGAATGACGGATTGGTTCTCAAAGAAACTCTGTCCTGGTGAAAAATGAGAAATGGTTGTATTGCCATAAGGGCCTGTAGCTCAGAGACTCTTCTTGCTGAGGTTACTGCCAGAAGGAAGGCTGTTTTCCAAGACAGAAACTGCAACTCTGAAGATGCTGCTGGTTCAAAGGGAGGAAGAGTTAATTTTTCCAGCATGAAGTTGAGGTCCCATGCAGGCACTGGTGGTTTCCCTGGAGGGTTGATGTTCGTTATACCTCTTAGAAACTGTCTTAGCAATGGGTGAGAAAAAACAGGCGGATCAGTGTTATATTTGGCAGATATTGCTGAAGCATGTATTTTTATGGAAGAATATGAAAGGCCATTGTGGAGCATTTCAGCCAAGTATTCCAGGATCTGTGGAATGCTCATCACTGATGGATCTTGACCCTTTTTGCTGTTCCAGATAAGAAATTTCTTCCATTTTGCTGAGTATGTTTTTCTAGTGGAAGGTCTGCGCGCCTCCAGGATGATATCTTTTACCCTTTTGGAAAGTGTATCCTGAGTAATAGTCATGGAATCTTCCAAGCTGTCAGCTTCAATGTTTTCAAGCTGGGGTGTAGTGTCCTGTAATTGTGCTGTGTCAGAAGAAGTGGCCATTGAGGAAGGAGCCATGGATTGGTGTGTGTCAAGCTCCGTAGCAGTGGGTACCAGTGTTGTCTTGGCCAGTCTGGAGCTATCAGTATGACTTTCGGTTGCTCTGTCTTTATCTTTAGTAACACCTTGGTCATCGAAGGAAGAGGTGGGAAGGCATATAGTGTTAGAGAGTTCCAACTGAAGGAGAGAGCGTCCACCTTCCATGCTTGAGGATGGTATGTCCTTGTGCAAAACTTTTTCAGATGGTGATTGAAGTGGGAGGCAAAAAGATCTATATCCGGCCTTCCCCATGCTTGAGCTATTTGTAAGAAAATGTCTGGATGCAACGTCCATTCGTGTGGATCCATGATGTTTCTGCTTAGGCTGTCCGCCAGAACATTGTCCTTCCCTGGTACAAACTGGGATTGTAGCTCTATTTTTAATTGTAGGGAAATATCCCAGAGATTCATTGCCAGTCTGCAAAGAGGGTAGGAATGGGTACCTCCTTGCTTGTTTATGTACCACATAACTGTGGTATTGTCTGTCTTTATTAGTAGATGGCCCTGATGCATGAACTTTTCGAAGGCCTTGATTGCATGCATCACTGCCAGCATTTCTTTTTGGTTGATAAGCAGGTGCTTTTCTTTTTGTGTCCATTGTCCTTGAATGCATCTGCCCTCCATGTGCGCCCCCCCCACATCCATGGTCTGAGGTGTCTGTTGTTATGGTTTGACTTGTATGAGGCTTGCTGAAAGGCATACATTTGTTTATCTGGCTTGCTTGAGCCCACCACAGAAATTCCTTTTGAAGGCATGGAATGAGTGGGATCAATGTTTCCAGGCTGTGGCTGTGCTGAGACCATAGACTTTTTAGATACCATTGTAGTTTCCTCATATGCAGCCTTGCATGTGGAATCAGAAGAATGCAAGATGCCATGAAACCCAGGGCCTGCAGGATTTTCCTTGCAGTCATCTGGGTGTGTGTTGCCAATCTTCTGAAGTATTCTGGTAATTGTTTTTGTTTTTCTTTTGTCAGAAATGCCATCTGGGTGTTTGTGTCCAGTGTGGCACCCAGGAAAGGTATTTGTTGGGATGGTACGAGACTTGATTTCTGAATAATGACTGTTTATCCCAAGGCCTGCAGTAGGTGAATGACATAGTCCAAGTTTTTTAACAAGGCTTGTTGGCTGTCCGCTTGTATAAGGCAGTCGTCCAGGTAAGGGTATATTTGTATCCCCTGAAGTCTGCAATGTGCAATTACTGATCGTGAACACATTGCAGACTTCAGGGTATATTTGTATCCCCTGAAGTCTGCAATGTGCAATTACTGATGCCAGGCATTTCGTGAACACTCTGGGCGCAGTAGATAAGCCAAAGGGCAATGCTGAGAATTGATAATGCTCTGAGCCTGCAAGAAATCTGAGGTATCTTCTGCAACTTTGTCTGATTGGGACATGCAGGTATGCCTCCTTGAGGTCCAGAGTTACCAGCCAAGACCCCTTGCCCAGCATGGGAAGGGGTTGCTGTAAAGTCAGCATTTTGAATTTTGGCACAATAAGTTAAGTATTCAGTGCGGACAAGTCCAGAATGGGTTTCCATTGGTTTTCTTTTCTTGGAACAAGGAACAGTCTTGAATAAAATCCTTGTCCTTGTTCTGCAGAAGGAACCTTTTCTATTGCTCTTATTTGAAGTAGGTTTGTTATTTGTTTGAGTGCCTCTGCCCTTTGATTTGGTGGCAGGTTTGGCCTGCCATGTCTTGTTGGCAGTGTATGAAAATGGAATCTGTATCCTTTGTCTATCTCCAGTATCCATTTGTCCTTTGTGCAGAAAATAGCAAGAACAGTGTACTCCAAAAACACTCGAAGCCGATGATATCCACAAATAACACACTTTATTCGCTAAAAATCACTGTGGTTGAGCGCTTTCATCTGTGACAATACAGATTTCATCAGAACCAATTCCTTACAGCAGTACATTCTATTTATACCTAACTTGGCGCCAAAAATCAATGAATTGTAAATTAAGTCTTAAAACAGCAATGTTCCCTTAGAACCAATACTCATATAGTACTAAGTAAAGTGCATACTGAAATATTATATACTTGTTTCAATGTAAAAAATGCTAAGATGTTTAAAAATGTATATATCTAGTTGATTATGTATATAATTTTAAAATCATTACATTAATAGTAAAAATTAATTGATAATAATAAATAAAAATCACATTGATGATGAATAAAATAATAAACCTCCAATACACTCACATCTTGCTCAATGGATCGATATAACACTTATTATAATGTGTAAAGATCAAAATACATTACTATGAACAGATATAGCTCATTCTCTAACATATTAATATAGTGATGTATATTTCCTTGGACCCACATAGGTAAAATAGTCCATTTAACAAATAAACACTACCTGTTGTAATAATATATTGAAAATATATTAAAAAAATATTTTGAAAGATTTAATTATTTTATTTATTTTAAAAATCTAAATTTGTTACTATAAAGTGTGTGTAGTGCAGTAACATTAAAACTAAATGGGTATTACCTGGTAGTACTTAATTCAATGCTAACAAGGGTTTTATACTAATGAAGTCATTGATGCCAGGTCGTGTAGTGGCATCAGTGCATATTTGCCATCTACTTTCTTTCCATGCAAGAAATGTCTTCCAATTTCCACCTTTATCCTTGACATCTACTTGGTCAATAATTGAAAACCTAAACTCATGCTCTAACCCTTTTTCTTGTATGTGTCTGTATAGTGCATTTTTTGTGTCTTCCCTTTTAATACTGTACATGTGTTCGTATATACGCCTCTTCATCTTCCTCTCCGTTTTGCCTATGTAAAAGGCCGGGCAGGTGGTGCAGGTAGCTATATAAACTAACCGCTGGGAATCACAATTTCCTGCTGTACAATATACCTTCGAGTGCGTTATGTTTTCAAGTCTAATGGTGTGGGATGTGTTTGCACATATGATCACAGATATTCTTAAGAAACATTGGACTCTCATCACCTCTGCGGGCACTTTAGGGAGTCTAGTGGGAACTGAGATATGTACTGTGTACAAGACAGGAAACAACATTAAAAATTTATTGGAGGGTGGAATGAAGAAGAAAGATAAAAAGAGCATACAAGGGACTAAAAAATGTGGATGTTGTAAACAATGCAAGTACATCAACACATCCCACACCATTAGACTTGAAAACATAACGACTCAGGTATATTGTACAGCAGGAAATTGTGATTCCCAGCGGTTAGTTTATATAGCTACCTGCACCACCTGCCCGGCCTTTTACATAGGCAAAACGGAGAGGAAGATGAAGAGGCGTATATACGAACACATGTACAGTATTAAAAGGGAAGACACAAAAAATGCACTATACAGACACATACAAGAAAAAGGGTTAGAGCATGAGTTTAGGTTTTCAATTATTGACCAAGTAGATGTCAAGGATAAAGGTGGAAATTGGAAGATATTTCTTGCATGGAAAGAAAGTAGATGGCAAATATGCACTGATGCCACTACACGACCTGGCATCAATGACTTCATTAGTATAAAACCCTTGTTAGCATTGAATTAAGTACTACCAGGTAATACCCATTTAGTTTTAATGTTACTGCACTACACACACTTTATAGTAACAAATTTAGATTTTTAAAATAAATAAAATAATTAAATCTTTCAAAATATTTTTTTAATATATTTTCAATATATTATTACAACAGGTAGTGTTTATTTGTTAAATGGACTATTTTACCTATGTGGGTCCAAGGAAATATACATCACTATATTAATATGTTAGAGAATGAGCTATATCTGTTCATAGTAATGTATTTTGATCTTTACACATTATAATAAGTGTTATATCGATCCATTGAGCAAGATGTGAGTGTATTGGAGGTTTATTATTTTATTCATCATCAATGTGATTTTTATTTATTATTATCAATTAATTTTTACTATTAATGTACGTATTTTAAAATTATATACATAATCAACTAGATATATACATTTTTAAACATCTTAGCATTTTTTACATTGAAACAAGTATATAATATTTCAGTATGCACTTTACTTAGTACTATATGAGTATTGGTTCTAAGGGAACATTGCTGTTTTAAGACTTAATTTACAATTCATTGATTTTTGGCGCCAAGTTAGGTATAAATAGAATGTACTGCTGTAAGGAATTGGTTCTGATGAAATCTGTATTGTCACAGATGAAAGCGCTCAACCACAGTGATTTTTAGTGAATAAAGTGTGTTATTTGTGGATATCATCGGCTTCGAGTGTTTTTGGAGTACACTGTTCTTGCTATTTTCTGCACGTTGTAACTGTTCTACATTTTTTGCCTTTACCATTTGTCCTTTGTAATATTGTGCCAATTTTGTGAGAATAAAGATAATTTTCCACCCAAAGGTGCTTCTAATTGAGCCCTGGATGGCAGAGTCAAAGTCAAGTCATTGAGATTGTCCTGGCGGAGCAGTGGAAGGTCCTGCCCCACCTCTCTGGTTTGGAGGCTGCCACTGACGTCCTCTGTAGGAGCCTCGAGTTTGCCCTCTACCTCTGCCACGTCTGTTTTTGCCTCTTTGAAATTTGTCTGTGTCAGGAAAGGACCAATGCTTAGAAGGCCAATTCCTGCTGAATCTTGGAGGCTGTACCTGGAGGAAATCTTTGACTGTTTGCACGGATTTTGCCTTTTCCTCTATTTTCTTTAAAACCTCTTGTGCAGTAGCACCAAATAGCTTATGTTTCTCTAGTGGTGCGTCCAAAAGCTTAATTTTCACATGGTCTGGCAATGTTTGCTCCTTTAACCAAGCATGTCTGCGTATGACCGCACCTGTCATTGCTGCACTACATGAAGCTTCCAATGCATCATATCCACACTGAAGGAAATGGCTGCTAACCTGCTTAGTATTATGAACCAATTCCTGTAACCCCTTTCTATCTAATGGTTCAGGGGAAGCCAGTTTCTTTTGCAAGTCATCCAACATGTATTCCTGATACTGAATCATATGAAATTGACAATTTAATGCTCGCATAGAAAGGGTGGAAGATGTATATACTTTCTTGCCCCACCTTTCTAAAGCCCTAGAATCTCTTTCCGAAGGGAGTGGGTTCTTAGCAGTAGAGGAGGAAACCCCTTTAGGCCCCTGAGAAATAGTTTTAGGGTCAGCAGTATGGCCCTTGTACAGAAATTGATGTGGGTCTGGGACCCTGTAGTACCTGTCTGGCTTGACAGGAGCAGGGGGGAGAGAGTCAGGGGAAACACTGGATTCTAAGTACACATCATCTAAAACATTTAAAACTGGAGGAATAGCTAAGGGTCTATGCTGAGGTAGCTTTAAAAATTCCCTTAACCTTTTCCTAGAATCTGAGTATTCTTGGCCTTGCCATTTGAAGTGTTCCCTCATGGAATGAAGCATTTCCCCAAAGGAAAACTCCTCAGGAAAAGAAGCAGAGGGAATAGATTCCTCCGCATCAGAATCCTTGTAGGCCGGGAAGGCCTCCTCCTGGTAGTCTGAATGTGCAGAATCACCTGAGGCCTCATCGGAGGACTGGGAATCTACCTGCTCAACCCTAGGCCTCTTGTCAGAAGGCGGCTGAGAGCCTCTATCTGGATGAGACTGTGAACCCTTAATTAAAGAAATAAGGTCCTCAGCTAAACTTAAAATTTGAGAACCAGAAGTGGACCCCAGAGAAACAGATCTTGGAGGGAGAGACTTAGCCTGTTTGGCAGCCTTAGCACGTGTGTAGGCCTTAATGGACATAGACATTGGAGGCCAGGCAGCCCCACGTGCTGGAGTAGTCTTATCCACTGAAATGGTGTCAGAAATATCCTGGGCTACGGACTCAGAGGGGAGAACAGAAACCGGCACCGAGCTGGCCTCCGGTACCGAAGTAACCGGTGGAGCGGTGTCATCGGTCTGTAGTGGTTGCGAAACCGGCTCAGAAGAGACCGAGACACTCGCGGTAGGCCTAAGCGTGGTGTCGGCCGAGACCGTGGGTGTCGGTCCTTATCCTTCCGTTTTTTAGTTAAATGTGCTGTTGGAAGCTCTGACGGCATGATATAACAGAAATCTTCCCCAAAATAATCCTGTGCAAACTCTGACCGACGCCTAAGAGTGCGTTTATTGAAAGAGGCACAAGCTGCACAGGCCGAGACGTTGTGTTCTGGGCCTAGGCAGGGTAAGCAGCAAGAGTGGAAATCATTATGAGGTGATTGTTTCCCACAAGTTAAACAATTATTAACTTTTTCACTTTTATCTGACATCGGCTGAGGCAAGAAAAGGTCCCCAACGGGGTACTTAGCTTTTTTGAAGACTTCAGTAGCTGAAAACACAGGAGCTGGTCGACTGGCACTTGCAAACTGCTTCTGCTTCGGGCGCCACGCGGCAAGAAAGACTGAAGAAGATGACGTCGGCTGACGTTTTTATACCCCAGGTGCTCTGCCGTCGGGGAGAGGGCGACATCAGCCGACGCCGGACCCAGACTTTGGAATCCGGCCGACCGAAGGGCTGCCTGAGGCAGGACAACCCATATGTCAGGACTGCAGTTGCATCCTTGAAGGACATCTGGAAAGGACCAGTTCTTAGTAGGCCAGTGCCTACAAAATCTTGGTGGTTGCACTTGTAAGAAATCTTTCACAGTTTGCACAGATTTAGCTTTATCTTCCATCTTTTTTAAAACTTATTCAGCCTTATTACCAAAGAGACGGCCCTGTTGTAAAGGAGCATCCAACAATTTTGCTTTAACATGATCAGGCAGAGTTTGCTCTTTAAGCCAAGCATGCCTTCTTAGCACAGATCCAGTTACAGTAGCCCTGCAAGAGGCCTCCAAGGAATCAAAACCACACTGCAAAGTATGTTTTCCAACTTGTTCAGCTGAATGTAATAAATCCTGCAAATCTTTATTTTCCACACAGTCAGAAATTAACATCATTTCCTGATTAAGTAGTCCCATGACATGCTGTTGATATTTAAGTATATGAAATTGACAGTTTAAAGCCCTAATTGCCAAGATTGCAGAAGTGTAAACCTTCTTACTCCCATCTATCCAGCGCCCTGGAATCTCTATAAGAAGGGGTAGGATTTTTAGCAGTAGAGGCCTTAATGCCCTTGCGACCCTGAGAAATGGTTTCAGGATCTGCAATAGGATTTTTGAAAAGGAATTTGTGGGAGTCAGGAACCCTGTAGTATCTGTCGGGGTTACAAGGAGCCGGAGGCAGACAATCAGGAGCCATACTAGATTCTGAAAAAACATCAACAATGTCTAAAACAAGAGAAATAGCCAAAGGCCTATGCTGAGGAAGAAGAGGAAAATCCCTGTCTCTTTTTAGATTCAGCGAAATCCTGACTTTCCCAGTGGAAATGTTCCCTTAAGGTATGTAAAGTTTCCCCAAAAGAAAAATCCTCAGGGGGGAAGCAGAATTAATGGAATCTTCTGCATCAGAGTCCTCATAAGTAGGTATAGACAAATCCTGTTCATTAGATGAGTCAGAAGAAATAGAATCCTGTTCAGAATATTCATAATCAATGTCTTGCCTAGGCCTATTAGGAGGGGGTTGGCTACCCCTGATCAGGGTAATTAAATCCTCAACCATTTTGATCATTTGTTTTTTTAAGCATAGGGGCCTGCACATGTGGCCCAGGCATCATTTTTTTAGACAAAGATTTAGATTTTGGCCTTAGTTTTGAAGATGGCGTCTGTCTAAAATACAAATCTGCAGGCCTGAAAACACCCTCAGAAGCCAGTGCCTACACAGCGGCTCCGGACCCATCTAAGGTAGAGCAATCCACGGGTTCCATATTTGAAGCATCTCGCGGCATACCGGACTCCGAATGGGTCTCAGTAGAGGTCTGCGAATCAGTAGAAGCGGGTATCGGGCTGCGAAAGCGCCTCACTGAGTACTGGCGAGGCTTTGGAGAAGCGTCGTTGTCAGTTTTGGATCTCGATAGCCTGTCTCTGTCTTTTTCTTTGCATTTTTTTAGGTATTCCAGTAGTCGGATTGCTAACAGACGACATTTCTGGATAATTAAATCGTGAGCCAAAATATTTAGAGGCAAAAAATATACCGACGTTTAATACTGTGTTGATTAAATTTAGCACAAAAACGACAGCAAGGTACATTGTGGTCAGGGCCTAGGCAAGGAATACAGTACAAATGAAAATCGTTATGAAGTATTTGCTTCCCACAAGTTATGCAATTATTAACTTTTACTTACATCGGTAAGGAGCAAGAAAAAGTTTCCCCAACGGGGTACTTGGCTTTTAGTTGAAGACTTCGGTTCTGAAACTCGAAAACGAAAATTTCAGGAGTCGGCCGACCGGCACTTGCGAATGGCTTCTGCTTTGGGCACCGCGCGGCAAGAAAGACTGATGTAATGACGTCGGCTGCACGTTTTATACCCCTGACGAACTAATGTCATGGAAGAAGGGACAGCAACTGACGCAGGACTCAAGACATTGTTAATCAGGCCAACTGAGGGAAACCTGCCAGGAGATTACCCAAATGTAATGACTGCAACAATGAAGCACGAAGAAAGTACAGTTGTGTACACTTACCATAAATGTAGATGTTCGAGTGTATTCACTGTTGCAGTCATTACATTTGGGTTATCCTGCTGGCAGGTTGCCCTCAGTCGGCCTGAATTCCAAAGTCTTGGGCCCAGCGTCGGTTGCTGTCGCCTCCTCCCTGACGTCAGGTCATCAGGGGTATAAAAGATGCAGCTGATGCCATTTTCTTCAGTTTTTCTTGCCCCAGATGTCAGGTGCTCCCAAAAGGGTAGGCTAACAATATGTAAATAAAACATACATGCACCCAAATATGCTTTACCTTCATCTACAAGCAAATACACCACCTAGGTTATATAGATTAGAGAAGTAAAGATAAGTTCCAGCAAAAATAAGGAGATGGCAGGTTAAGGGGATGGCAGGTGGGTAACAAAAATAAGGAGATGGCAGGTTAAGGGGGTGGCAGGTGGGTAACCTGGACTGCATCAGTGAATACACTCGAACATCTACATTTATGGTAGGTGTACACAACTGTACTATGTTCTTCGTGTTTCACTGTTGCAGTCATTACATTTGGGTTGATTCCCAAAGCTATGGTTCGGTGGCTGGAGCTAAACAGCATTAGAAGCGGCTATGAGGCCCTGCAGTACTGCAGTGGCAAAGCCTGCCCTGGATTTAGAATAAAGAGGCAGATTGTAATGTTTTGTAAATGCACTGAACTCCAAGTATCAGCCTCTAAAATGTCTTTGGTTGGTACTCCCCTGAGAAAGGCTGCAGAAGTGGCTGTAGCTCTGGTTGAATGTGGCCTAATGCCCTTAGGCACTGGCTTGCCATGCTGAGAGTAGCAGAAACAAATGCAGTGACCTATCCATTTTGAAATACTCTGCTTGGAGATAGCCTTTCCTTGTGATGTTGCGGCATATGCCACTAGTAATTGTTCTTTCTAAAAACTTTAGTTTTGTCCAAGTAGAATCCAAGTTGTCTGTGTACATCCAAAGAATGCAGAATTTTCTCCCCCTTGTTCTGTGGATTTGGATAAAAGGTTGGCAAATGAACAGTTTGGTTAAGAGCTACACTGGATACCACCTTAGGCATAAATGTAGGGTTTGTTCTCAGAGAGACCCTGTCTGGATAGAAAATGATAAGGGGTTCCACAGCCATGAGAGCCTGTAGCTCTGAAACTTGTCTTGCAGAAGTTATTCCTAAGAGCAGAGCTGTTTTCCAAGATAAGAACTTTATATCCGCAGTAGCAGCTGGTTCAAAAGGAGGTGAGTTTTTCCAAGACATAGTTGAGGTCCCATGCAGGCACTGGCATTCTCCTTGGGGGGCCTTACGTTTTTGGCTCCTCTGAGGTACTGCCTTAATAAAGGATGAGAAAAGAGTGGTGGCTCTGTATTGTAATGAGCCGAAATGGCAGAGGCATGGATTTTAATTGATGAAAAATATAGGCCTTTGTCCAGCATCTCAGTTAAGTATTGCAAAATCTGAGGAATATTTGGGACAGCTGTATCAGTTCCTTGAGCTTGGTTCCAAGCACAAAATCTCTTCCATTTCCCAGCGTAGAATTTTCTAGTACTAGGCCTTCTGGCTTCTAAAATGACATCCATCACCGCATTACTGAGTGGTGTGGTTTCTATGGCTACATTATCCACCATGCTGCCAGGTTTAGGGTCCTGAGTTGGCTGTGCAGAATCTGCTCGTTTTGCTGGGACAGTAGATGAGGTATTTGAGGTAAGGTCCAGGCTGGGGCAATCAGAATCATTTTTGGTCTCTCCTGTCTGACCTTTTGGAGTACCTTGGGGAGGAGAGGCAGTGGAGGAAATGCATATACCGATAGGTTTGTCCAGTTGAAAGATAAGGCGTCCATTTTCCATGCTTGTCTGTGATACGTCCTTGTGCAGAATCTTTTTAGTTGATTGTTGTGAGGGGAAGCAAATAGATCTATGTCTGGGCGTCCCCATTTCTTTGTTATGTTGAAGACTTATGGATCCAGGTGCCACTCGTGGGGATCTATGAGGTTTCTGCTTGGTTCGTCTGCCAGAGTATTTTCCTTTCCTGGCAGGAATTGTGCCTGCAGATGAACTCGGTGAGTCAATGCTGTGTTCCATAAAGCCATGGTTAGTCTGCAAAGGGGGAAAGAATGAATGCCCCCCTGCTTGTTTATGTACCACATGACCGTGGTGTTGTCTGTCTTTATTAGTAGTTGTCCCGGATGAAGTAGGTCCTTGAAGGCTGTCAGGGCATTTTGAACAGCTAGCATCTCTTTTTGATTGATATGTAGATGCTTTTGGTTTGTTGACCAGGTGCCCTGAATGCCTCTTCCTGCCATGTGTGCCCCCCAGGGATAATCTGATGTATCCGTCGTTAGGCTCTGCCTGGCTGGGGGTAGTGAGAATGGCTGTCCCTTGTTTTGGTGACGGGCCTTTGCCCACCATCGAAACTCCTGTTGCAGGCAGGGAATGAGAGTGATCATTTTTTCCAGGCTGTGGCAATGTTGTATCCAGACACTTTTTAGGTACCACTGAATTTTCCTCATATGCAGTCTTGCATATGGAATTAGTAAGATGCAGGATGCCATGAAGCCCAAAGCCTGAAGAATTTTTCTTGCAGATAACTGGGCCTTTGTGGCATTTCCTTGAAATAGGTAGACAGTTGCCTTTGTCTGGAGTGAGATAAGCCATCTGGGCAGTTGTATTTAAGCTTGCACCCAGGAATATTATCTCTTGAGAGGGAACTAGTTTTGATTTATTTTTGTTGACTGTGTACCCTAGGCATGTTAAAAGCCTTTTCACAAACATCAGATGCTGTAGTAGAATGTCCTTGTTCTCTGCTTGTATGAGGCAGTCGTCCAAGTAAGGCTATATTTGTATTCCTCTTTGTCTGCAGTAAGCAATTACTGGTGCCAGGCACTTTGTGAAGACCCTGGGCGCAGTAGATAAGCCAAAGGGCAGTGCAGTGAATTGGTAATGCTTTGAGCCAGCCTTGAATCTGAGGTATCTTCTGCATGATTGTCTGATTGGGACATGCAGGTATGCCTCTTTTAGGTCTAAAGTCACGAGCCAAGCCTTGCTGCCCAGCATGGGCAGAAGCTACTGCAAGGTCAACATCTTGAATTTTGGCATATCCAGGAAAGTGTTTAACATAGATAGGTCCAGTATTGGTCTCCATGCTTTGTCCTTTCTGGGTACAAGGAAAAGTCTAAATTCCTTGTCCTCACTCTTGCTGTCGTACTTGCTGAATAGCCCTCATGTCCATGAGAGCTGCGACATGTTTTTGAGCCTCTGCCCATTGATTTTTTGGCAGGTCTGGCCAACCGTTTGCCCTTGGCAGGGTATGGAAGTGAAACTTGTAGCCTTGTGACACTAGGTCTAGAACCCATTTGTCCTGGGTTAAAATGTGCCAATTTTGAGAAACAAGTTCTAGTTTTGCTGCCAGAAGATAAGTGCTTGGTACAGGCAGGGGGAAGTCATTGGGACTGGTTGTGATTTGTCTTTTCCACCTTTGGAGGTAGAAGCACCCCATTGTCTAGACCTGTAGGAACCTTGGGGCTGTGCTCTGCCTCTGGGGCGTCTGTATCTGCCCCTTTGAGGTCTGTCTGAGACTGGAAAGGACCAATTCTTTGTAGGCCAGTGTCTAAATCTAGGTGGCTGTATCTGTAGGAAATCCTTGACCGTTTACATTGATTTAGCTTTGTCTTCCATTTTCTTTAACACCTCTTCTGCCTTAACGCCAAACAAGGTATCATGTTGTAATGGCGCATCTAATAATTTGGCTTTAACATGTTCAGGCAGATTTTGTTCCTTTAACCAAGCACGTCTCCGGATGACAGAACTTGTAACAGCGGCCCTGCAGGAGGCCTCTAGAGAATCAAAACCACATTGCAAAGTATGCTTTCCAACTTGTTCAGCTGCATACAATAAATCCTGCATTTCTTTGCTTCCTGCACATTCAGAATTTACCATAATTTTCTGTTTAAGCAGTGTCATGATATATTGCTGATATTTGAGCATATGAAACTGGCAATTTAAGGCCCTTATAGCCAAGGTAGCAGACGTGTAAATCTTTTTTCCCCCATCTGTTCAGTGCCCTAGAATCCCTGTCAGAGGGGGTAGGGTTTTTTGCAGTGGAAGCCTTGACCCCTTTGGGACCCTGAGAAATAGTTTCTGGGTTTGCAGAAAGGTTTTTGAAAAGGAATTTGAGAGTCAGGGACCCTGTAGTATCTGCCCGGCTTAACAGGAGGTGGAAGTAAGGAGTCAGGGGTCAGACTAGACTCTGAGAACACATCTACAATGTCTAACACAGGTGGAATAGCTAGAGGCCTGTGCTGAGGTAGTAAAAGGAAGTCTCTGAGCCTCTTCTTAGATTTCTGAAAAATCTTGGCTCTCCTAGTGGAAGTGCTCCCTCATGGTATGCAAGGTTTCTCTAAAAGAGTAATCCTCAGGAGGAGAACCTGAAGGAATTGATTCTTCAGCATCAGAATTCTCATGGGGGGGGGGGGGGGATATTCCTGATCAGAAGAGGAATCAGAAGAAATGGAAACCTGATCTGAAGATTCAGTCTGTCTCTTGCCTAGGCGGCCCTCAGGAGGGGGGTGGGAACCCCTGATCAAGGTAATTAAGTCTTTGGCCATTTTGAGCATCTGTTTTTTGGGCATGGAGGCCTGTCCTTGTGGATGGTGAACTTGTTTCTTTGCCTTTAAAGGTGTTTTAGCCTTTGCCTTTGATGTCGGTTTAATATAAAATTGTTTAGGTCTGAATACACCCTCAGAAGCCGATGCCTGCTCAACGGCTCCGGACTCGCTCCAATACCTCGAGTTTCCAGTGGCCTAGCTGACTCCACGTGGGAGTCAGTAGCAGCCTGCGACTCTAAAGTAGCGGTCGTCAGGGGCTGCAAAAGCGCCTCACTGAGAACCGGCGACTTGCTTAGGAGAAGCTTTGTCAGGTTTGGACCTCGGTTGCCTGTCTTTTTCTTTGCGTTTTTTGTGAACTCCGGTAGTCGGTTGGCTGTCCGATGGCATTGTACAATTAAACCTTCGCCCAAAATAGCTTAATGCAAAGTCGTACTGACGCTTAATAGTGCGTTGGTTAAATCTAGCACAAAACTGACAACTAGAAACGTCGTGGTCAGGGCCTAGGCAAGGAATACAGAAAGAATAAAAGTCCTTATGAGGTATTTGCTTCCCACAAGAAATACAATTATTAACTTTTTCTGACATCAGTCTGGAGCAAGAAAAAAGTTTCCCCAATGGGGTACTTAGCTTTTAAGGAAGACTTCGGATCTGAAACTCGAACACGAAAATCTCAGGAGTCGGACGACTGGCACTTGCGAACTGCTTCTGCTTCGGGCACCGCGCAGCAAGAAAGACTGAAGAAAATGGAGTCGGCTGCATCTTTTATATCCCTGACGTCAGGGAGGAGGCAACAGCAACCGACGCAGGACCAAAGACTTTGGAATTCAGGCAGACTGAGGGCAACCTGCCAGCAGGATAACCCAAATGTAATGACTGCTACAGTAAAACACGAAGATCATCACCAATGCCTAGTACAGGAGGTATAGCCAAAGGCCTATGCTGAGGTAGAAGGAGGAAATCCCTAAGCCTCTTTTTTGAATCAGAAAATTCCTGGCTTTCCCAGTGGAAATGCTCCCTTAAAGTACGTAAAGTTTCCCCAAAAGAAAAATCCTCAGGAGGGTAAGCAGAGGGAATGGAATGATCTGCATCAGAATCCTCATAAGTAGGTATGGACAAATCCAGGTCCTTACAAGAGTCAGAAGAAATAGAATCCTGATCAGAGGATTCATAATCAAACTCAGCCCTAGGCCTCTTAGAGGGGGAGGGAGGTTGACTACCCCTGATCAGAGTAATTAGATCTTCAGCCATTTTTATCATTTGTTTTTTTTAAGTATAGGGGGCTGAACATGTGGCCTGGGTGTCGGTTTTTTAGATATGAATCGAGATTTAGGCCTTAATAATGAAGGTGGTGTTGATTTAATATGCAAGTCTGTAGGCCTGAATACACCCTCAGAAGCCAGTGCCTGCACAGCAGCTCTGGACTCATCCAAGGTAGAGACATCTGCGGGTTCCATAGGTGAAGCATCTCACGGCATACCGGACTCCGAATGGGTCTCAGTAGAGGCCTGTGAATCAGAAGTAGCGGGTATCAGGGGCTGCGAAAGCACCTCACTGAGTACCAGCGAACTGGCGACTGGCTTAGGAGAAGCGTCATCGGCAGTTTTGGACCTCGGTGGCCTGTGTCTGCCTTTATCTTTGCGGTTTTTCAGAATCCCGGTAGTCAGATGGCTAACCGATGACATTTCTGGATAATTAAATCAAGAACCGAAATATTTAGAGGCAAAAATGTACCGATGATGGATAGTGCGCGATTAAATAAGGCACAAAACCGACAGAAAGGTACATCGTGGTCAGGGCCTAGGCAAGGAATACAGTATGAATGAAAGTCTTTATGAGGTATTTGCTTTCCACAAGTAATGCAATTATTAACTTTTACTGACATCGGTAAGGAGCAAGAAAAAGTTTCTCCACTGGGGTACTTAGCTTTAAGTTGAAGACTTCAGTTCTAAAACTCGAAAATGAAAATTTCAGGAGTTGTCCGACCGGCACTTGCGAACTGCTTCGGGCACCACACGGCAATAAATACTGATGTAATGGCGTCAGCTGCACGTTTTATACCCCGACGAACTGATGTCATGGAAGAAGGGACAGCAACGGGCGCAGGACCCAAGACTTTGTTAATCAGGCCGACTGAGGGAAACCTGCCAGCAGATTACCCAAATGTAATGACTGCAACAGTGAATCATGAAGAACATGACATCATCAACAATGCCTAGTATAGGAGGTACAGCCAAAGGCCTATGCTGAGGTAGAAGGAGGAAATCCCCAAGTCTCTTTTTTGAATCATAAAATTCCTGGCTTTCCCAGTGGAAATGCTCCCTTAAAGTATGTAAAGTTTCCCCAAAAGAAAAATCCTCAGGAGGGGAAGCAGAGGGAATGGAATCCTCTGCATCAGAATCCTCATAAGTAGGTATGGACAAATCCAGGTAATTAGAAGAGTCAGAAGAAATAGAATCCTGATCAGAGGATTCATAGTCAAGTTCAGCCCTAGGCCTCTTAGAGGGGGAGGGAGGTTGACTACCCCTGATCAGAGTAATTAGATCTTCAGCCATTTTTATCATTTGTTTTTTAGGCATAGGGGCCTGAACATGTGGCCTGGGTGTCGTTTTTTAGACATGGATCGAGATTTAGGCCTTAATAATGAAGGCGGTGTCGATTTAATATGCATGTCTGTAGGCCTGAATACACCCTCAGAAGCCGGTGCCTGCACAGCAGCTCTAGACCCATCCAAGGTAGAGACATCTGCGGGTTCCATAGGTGAAGCATCTCGCGGCATACGGGACTCCAAATGGGTCTCAGTAGAGGCCTGCGAATCAGAAGTAGCGGGTATCTGGGGCTGCAAAAGCGCCTCACTGAGTACCGGCGAACTGGTGACTGGCTTAGGAGAAGCGTGGTCAGCAGTTTTGGACCTCGGCAGCCTGTCTCTGTCTTTATTTTTGCATTTTTTCAGAATCCCGGTAGTCAGATGGCTAACCGATGACATTTCTGGATAATTAAATTGAGAACCGAAATATTTAGAGGCAAAAATGTACCGACAGCGGACAGTGTGAGGTACGTCGTGGTCAGAGCCTAGGCAAGGAATACAGTACGAATGAAAATCTTTATGAGGTATTTGCTTTCCACAAGTAATGCAATTATTAACTTCTACTGACATCGGTAAGGAGAAAGAAAAAGTTTCTCTAACGGGGTACTTAGCTTTAAGTTGAAGACCGGCACTTGCGAACTGCTTCTGCTTCAGGCAACACACGGCAATAAAGACTGATGTAATGGCATTGGCTGCATGTTTTATACCCCTGACAACGACGTCATGGAAGCAGGGACAGCAACCGATGCAGGACCCAAGACTTTGTTAATCAGGCTGACTGAGGGCAACCTGCCATCAGACTACCCAAATGTAATGACTGCAACAATCTGTACTACGTTCTTCGTGTTTCACTGTTGCAGTCATTGAATGAAGCAAGCACAAACTGGGAAACTGAAAAACAGATCGAATGCAGCAGACGGTGTAAATGATGGTAAACGGCAGCCACAGGACAAAAGAATTTATTAGTTAAGTGCTTTTCGTCTGCAATAATATGCAGACTTCCTCAGACAAATCACATACATAAAATGATGACTTAAATAGTACAAATTTACTGATTGGTAAAAAAAGTAAGCCAATCACACAGAGTTTAACCTGTGTTTAAAGTTTTAAAAGCATACACTCAGTAATCAGATAAAGTCACATTGACCACAAAAAACTACCTGAATGGGAAAATACACCCTAAACTATTTACCACTCGAGCTGAGACAAATAACTATTCTTAACTAAAAAATACATTAATAAGAATAGTAAATGATAAAAAATAAAAATAATAAAATTAAATATAATACATTGATTATCTAGACAAATTCTTTAACTTTAGAAGGCTGCTGATAGAGCAGCCTTCATTCAGACCTGGTAATACGTAGGCATTTAATCTGATCTGCCAACGTAGTTCTGAAGCCTCCAAAAGTAAATGTGAAGGAGCCCCCCTCATAGTGTCAAACTTCTGGTCTATCACTAGAAATCTAAAGTGATGGTCTTTGTGCTGGATAATATGCTTGGCAAGTGCGTTCTCTTGTTTTTCTTTACTAATTGCGTATTGATGTTCATAAATACGGTCCCTTAATCTACGCTCAGTCTTGCCGACATAAAATCCTGCACATTTTTGGCATTGAGCTAAATAGACCACCATCCTAGAGTTGCAAGTACATCTACAACGAATGTCAAATCTAGTATTATTAATCACAAATCTATTGGATTCGTTTATGTACCTACACTGATTGCAATTTTGACATTTAAACATGCCAGGTGTTCGAGTATGTTTGCCCTCCGGTTGCTCTAATAAAGATTTCAGATTTCTACCTCTTCTATAGGTAACTGTCATGTGGCTGCCGTTTACCATCATTTACACCGTCTGCTGCATTGGATCTGTTTTTCAGTTTCACTGTTGCAGTCATCACATTTGGGTAGATTCCCAAAGCTAAGGATAGGGGGAGGTAATTAGATAGCACAAGCTATAAGGCCCTGCAAGACTGCAGTGGCAAAGCCAGCTCTGGATTTAGAAAAAATTGTCAAGTGGTAATGCTTGGTGAAGGTATGTGCAGAACTCCAGGTAGCAGTTTCTAGGATGTCCCTGGTAGGGACACCTCTGAGAAAGGCTGTAGAGGTAAATGCAGCCCTGGTTGAATGTGGTCTTATCCCCTGTAAGGTAGGTTTTCGATGGTGCTTATAGCAAAAATGAATGCAGTGGCCTATCCACTCAGAAATGGTTTGCTTTGAAATGGCCTTCCCCTCTGCCCCTGCAGCAAATGCAACCAGCAGCTGTTCAGATTTCCTGAGCGGTTTAGTCCTAAGTTGTTTATGCATGTCCAAGGAGTGCACTATTAGTTCCCCTTTGATCTGTGGATTAGAAAAGAAGGTTGGCAAATGAATGGACTGATTAACTGCCAGACTGGCTACCACCTGGGGCATGAAGTAGGGATTGGTCCTGAAGGACACCCTGTCCACATGAATGATGATGAAAGGCTCCACTGCTATGAGAACCTGTAATTCAGACACCCTTCCTGCTGAAGTGATGGCTAGAAAGAAGGCTGTTTTCCAAGAAAGGAATTTCAACTCTGCATTTGCAGCTGGCTCAAAGGGAGGTAAAGTGAGCATTTCCAGTACAAAGTTAAGGTCCCAGGCTAGAGTAGGGGCTCTCCTGGGTGGCCTTAAGTTTTTTGCCCCTCTGAGGAACTGATTCAGAAGTGGATGAGAAAAGAGAGGTGGTTCTGTATTGTAATGAGCTGAAATGGCTGAGGGATGAATTTTGATGGAGGAAAAGGAAAGGTCCTTGTGAAGCATCACAGTTAAGTATTGAAGAATTTGAGGTAAACCAGTCGCTGCTGTGCCCATCCCGAATTTGGCTCCAAGAACAGAATCTTTTCCATTTTTCAGCATAGGATTTTTCTAGTACTAGGCCTCCTTGCCTCCAAAATGACATCCATCACTTGCTTACTGAGGGATGGTAACGGAGAGATCAGGTAATTAGCCAGGCTGCCAGGTTCAGGGTTTGAAGCTGGGGTTGCAGAATTTGGCCCTCCTGCTGGGACAGCAGGGCACAAGTCTGAGGCAGGTGTCAGCAGTGACACACTGCGCAAGAGGGGGTACACCAGTGTTGGCGTGGCCAGTCTGGTGCAATCAGTATTGTCCTTGGTTTGTCCTGTTTGATCTTTAGTACCTTGGAGAGGAGAGGCAGAGGGGAAAGGCATAAACCGAGAGGTTTTTCCTGGTGAGGGACAGGGCATCCACTTTCCAAGCTTGTTTGTGGGGAGGCCTTGTGCAGAATTTGTCCAATTGGTAGTTCTGGGGGGAGGCAAACAGGTCTATCTCTGGGCTCCCCATCTGCATCTCAACATGTTATCTTTGGTTCCAGTTTCCACTCGTGTGGGTCCATTAGATTTCAGCTTAGGTCATCTGCCAGTGTACTTAGCTATCCTGGCAGGAATTGAGCCTGTAGGTGCACTTGGTAGCTCAAGGCTGTGTTACACACAGCCATGGCTAGTCTGCAGAGAGGATATGAGTGGGTCCCTCCCTGTTTGTTTATGTACCACATAACAGTGGTGTCTGTCTTTACCAATAATTGTCCTGGAAGAATGTGGTCCTTGAAGGCCGTCAGAGCAATTTGTACAGCTAACATTTCTTTTTGATTGATATGCAGGTGCATTTGACTTGGGTTCCATTTGCCCTGAATGCACTTCCCTGCCAAATGAGCCCCCATGCATAGTCTGATGCGTCTTTTGTTAGGGTTTGGGCGGCAGGGGGTAGAGTGAATGGCAGTCCCTTATTTTGGTGGCAGGCCTCTGCCCACCAAAGGAACTCTTATCTGTAGACAAGGTATGATAAGAATCATTGACTCTAGATCCTGAGAATGTTGACACCATAGGCTTTTTAGATACCATTGTAGCTTCCTCATATGCAGTCTTGCATATGGAATTAGTAGAATGCAGGAGGCCATAAACCCCAGGGCTTGCAGTATTTTTCTTGCAGATAGCTGGGTCTTTGTGGCCAGTAGTTTGAAGTAGGCTGTCAAATTAACTTGTTTCTCTGGCGTAAGGTAGGCCATCTGGGAAGTTGTATTCAAGCTTCCTCCCAGGAATACAATTTGCTGGCAGGGTACAATATGTGATTTATTTTCATTTATGGTGTACTCCAGAGAAGTTAACAATTTCCTTACAAATGCTAGATGATTTAATAGTATGTCCTGGCTTTCTGCCTGAATTAGACAATCGTCCAGGTATGGGTATATTTGAATATTTCTTAGCCTGCAAAATGCAATGACTGGAGCTAGGCACTTTATGAATACCCTGGGCGCAGTAGATAAGCCAAAGGGCAGTGTAGAGAACGGATAGTGCATGTAGCCTGCTTTGAAACACAGGTATCTTCTGCAAGATTCCCTTATTGGGATGTGCAGGTAGGCTTCCTTTAAACCCAGTGTTGCCAACCAGGCATCTTTGCCTAGCATAGGAAGAAGCTGATGAAGACTTAGCATCTTGAATTTTGGGATCACCAAAAATGTGTTTAGTATAGAAAGGTCCAGGATAGGACGCCAGGAATTGTCTTTTTCTGGGTACCAGAAAAAGTCTTGAGTACAAACTTTGTCTCCATTCCTCTTCTGGGACAGGTTGAACAGACCTGATGCTTAAAAGAGAGAGAACTTGCTTTTGAGCCTCTGCCCACTGACATGGGGGTACATCTGGCCAACCATTTGGGGTTGGTAAGGAGTGGAAGTGGAATCTGTATCCTTGGGAAACTATACTTAAAACCCATTTGTCCTGGGTAATGATTTCCCCAATTTTTTGCTTGCAGGGCATTCTTTCCCCCCCTAAAGGGGCAGTCAGTTGTGCAGGGCTCGGAAGGTTTGAAGTTGTCATTGAGACAGTTTACCATAGGGGGAGTCATACTACTTCCTGTTTTGGAAGTGGGAGCCCCCCACTGATTAGTCCTGTGAATACCTTGGAACTGAAGCCTGGGTGTTCTGCTGGTTCTGGGTTAGGACTGAGGCCTGGAAGAGGCAGGAAAGGGCCAATACCTACTAAATCTGGGAGACTGTACTTGCAGGAAATCTTTAACAGTATGCATAGATTTAGCTTTTTCCTCCATCTTTTTAAGTACTACTTCTGTTTTGTTGCCAAACAGGCAGTCTTGGTTTAAGGGGGCATCCAGCAATTAAGCTTTAACATGATCTGGCAAAGATTGCTCCTTAAGCCAAGCATGCCTTCTAAGTACAGACCCAGTGACAGCAGTCCTGCAAGATGCCTCTAATGAATCAAAACCACATTGCAAAGTATGTTTTCAAACGTGTTCAGTAGAATGCAATAAATCCTGTAAATCTTTATTTTCAGCACAGTCAGGAATCAACATCATTTTCTGTTTAAACAATCCAATAATATGCTGCTGATACTTTAACATATGAAACTAGGAGTTGAAAGGCCCTAATGGCCAAGGTTGCAGAAATGTATACTTTCTTGCCCCATCTATCCAGTGCCCTGGAATTGCTATCAGAGGGGGTAGGATTTTTGGCAGTAGTAGCCTTAATGCCCTTGGTCCCTGGGAAATAGTCTCAGGATCCGAAGTAGGATTTTTAAAGAGGAACTTGTGAGAGCCAGGAACCCTGTAATATCTATCAGGTTTTCTGGGAGCAGGAGGTAGAGTCAGTGGCCAGGCTAGATTCCGAGAAGGCATCAACAATGTCCAGTACAGGAGGGATGGCCAAAGGCCAGTGTTGGGGCAGGTGTAAGAAATCCCTAAGCCTCTTTTTGGAGTCAGAGTAATTCTGGCTCTCCCAGCGAAAATGCTCCCTAAGAACATGCAAGGTTTCATCAAAAGAGAAATCTTCTGGAGGGGAAGCAGAGGGAATGGAGTCCTCTGCATCACACTCCTCATAGGTAGATAAGGGTAAATCCTGTTCATCAGGGGAAACAGAAATTTTAGAGTCCTGATCACAAGAATCAGAAGGAAAATCAGTCCTAGGTCTCTTAGAGGTGGAAGGGTGGCTTCCCCTGATTAGAGTAATAAGGTCTTCAGCCATTCTTATCATTTGATTTTTAGGCATAGGGGCCTGACCATGCGGTCTGGGCGTCGGTTTTCTAGGCATGGATCGAGTTTTAGGCCCTGAGGAAGAAGATAGCGTTGGTTTAATATGCAAGTCAGTAAACCTGAATACACCCTCAGAAGCCGGTGCCTGAACAACGGCTCCGGACCCATCCAAGGTAGAGACATCCACAGTCGAAGAAGCATCTCGCAGCATACCGGACTCCGAATGTGTCTCAGTAGATGCCTGCAAATCTGAAGTAGTGGGTATCAGGGGCTGCGAAAGCGCCTCACTGAGTACTGGCAACTAGCTTAGGAGAAGCGTCGTCGGCAGCTTTGGACCTATGTGGTCTTTCTGTCTATATCTTTGCGTTTTTTCAAAATGTTGGTAGTTGGGTGGCTTACTGAAGCCATTTCTGGATAATTGAACCGAGTACCAAAATATTTAGAGGCATAAATAAACTGCCGACGAATAGTTTGAGGTTTGAATAAGGCACAAAACCGACAGCGAGGTACGTCGTGGCCTGGGCCTAGGCAAGGAAAGCCGTACGAATGAAAATCTTTATGAGATATTTGCTTTCCACAAGAAATACAATTGTTAACTTTTACTGACATCGGTTTAGAGCAAGAAAAAGGTTCCCCAACGGGGTACTTAGCTTAGTTGAAGACTTCGGTTCTGAAACTCGAAAACAAAAATTTCTGGAGTCGGCCGACTGGCACTTACGAACTGCTTCTGCTTTGGGCACCGCATGGCAAGAAAGACTGATGTAATGGCGTTGGCTGCATGCTTTATACCCCCTGACTACCCAACATCATGGAAGATGAGACCGAATCTGACGCAGGACCCAAAACTTTGATAATCAGGCCGACTGAGGGCTACTGCAAGCAGATAACCCAAAATGTGATGACTTCAACAGTGAAACACGAAGAACATCTGTGTGGTACAACCTGTGGATCGGCAGTTTTGCTGGCATAATCCACTTGTAAGGGGTGTTACTACACCAACACCACAAAAGTAAGGAGTGATGCTACACTGACACCCACTGTACTTCTTACACACAAGTTGGAACTAGGCAATAAGGGGTTGGGAAGTAAAAGGAAAACACTCCCTGGAAGAAGTATGGTGCTGCCCCAGATGCCTTAATCTCTTCACCTCCCTCGACCACGGGACATAGTCTGAGGATGGGTAAATAGGTCACGTAGAAATAGTGGAGTCCCAAGTAGCTGATGGTCAGTTGCAGGAAGCAAAAATGAGCAAAAAACTACAGCAAAGAATATCTTAATTTTAATTACCACAGTTCAGCATTCTGAAGTAAAACAAAACCAAATCAGACATATTTTACCAGAGAACAGACACAAACTGAAGTCTAATTAACACAGAAGCATTAAGTACATTAAAAAAAAATCCCAACATCTTGGCAACACACAAAAAATCCCAGCATCTTGGAAGGAAATTATCAGTACTTTATTTCACCTTTTGTGATAAAGAATGTTTTCAACAGGCGATACATGCTGACAAGGCTGTGGTAATCAAACTTCAATAAATAAGATCAGAATTCAGTTTTACAAAAATGACACAAATGAAAATTTATATTTAATTTATTAAAAGGATAACATTGCTGGATTCCTTTTGAGCCAATATTCCACCTAATATTAAAAATATGCACAAAGCAAATTATTCACATGGAGCTACAGATTGCAAAAATCTTGAAGCCAATATGATTTTTTAATCCACCACTAAATTGAGTCCTGACTATTAATGTTAAAAAGGCCCAATTTAATGTCCATGTAATTACTAAAATTATTTGATCACTATCCACAGTATTTAAAAAACAAATTCTCTAGTTTGTGAAAATTTTGCAGTGATCAAAGCACTGCACAGATATTACCTTATGGTCACAGCTGAAGAACGAATCACAAATTCAGGTAACTTGTACAAAGACTGTTATACATTATCTGTTCTACACTACAAATGTTACTTTTCTCAAGGTATTACAAAAAATGAAGGCATTACACAACACAAAAATACTTTAAAATACCATACTGATTTTTTTCCCCAAAGCAATGACATTTTATATGCAAGACACTGTTACTTTCAACAGGGAATGTCAAATATGGGCTTAGTATCTACGTCGCTTGTTAGGTGCTTCATAGTTGCCTGCTTGGCTTTCTCCACCATAGCCACCTGGTCCATTAGTCACTGCACTCACATTAGCCACAGGAGTCTGGGAAGGCTCAGCAGCTGGTCTACCAGCCACAGAAGACGTCATCTGGGATGGACCTCCCTGTGGAAATCTATCATTAAGCTACAGTACATTAAAAAAATTAAACATCCGTCATGAAGCAGCAGTAGATGATAACGAAATGGGCAACATTCCAAGACACGGTATTGTGAAGTTCAGTAGACGGTCCAGTAAAAACCAGGATTACCAACAAAGAAGGGGGGAAAAATAAAACATTATGTTAGGTGAACAGGTATCTCAACTGCCACACCACAAACTTAAAAGTACACATTCAAGTTTTGATGAGATATGTGAAAAGCAACATCTATACAAAGAACTTTAAAAGTTTTGTAAATGGAAAAAAAAATGTAGACAAAACCTAGGTTAATTATGCATACCCTCAAAAAGTTTACCCTGGCAGATGCCCACAGTTTATTAACTCAAAACATTTTGTGAAAGTCTTCAAGAACAATAAAGTAATTCTAACACTACATGAAAGAAACTTTCCCCTCTGACCAGTATTCCTTGAAAACTACATGCAAATATAATTCTCTACCAGTCCACAACAGTCTGCATTTAGCTGCCTTGGTGACAAGGTAACATGAAGCATAACAACTTTTTCCTACAATGAGCTGTTAGACTTGACAATGCCAACTACCAAGTAGCACCACTACAGCCATCCAGTGAACCACAGATACATGCATTCAAGTAAACACAGTAAAGAAATGGATAAAGACAATATACAATGCCCTGCTTGAGCTGCTGCAGCCCTTAAAGTACAAAAAAGAATACTGGAACTAACACAGGTCAGTCAATTAACTTAGACACAGCCCCTGTTACATGCAACCATAGCTAGTACAAATAAAATAAGCAAGAGAAAGCTGGATGTTTTTCATTTAATAGAATAGTGATCAGTTACAAGTTTCTCCTGTATGCTTTTGCTCAAGCAGGTCCTTCAGAGGGAGGTGGCATCAAGTTTTTTTTGATGGTACTGAAGGAACATCTCCAAATTTTAGCCTACTTTGAAATAAGAAGTTATGTACTCGCCATAACGTTCCATGTAAGTTGTTCCATCTCACCTTCATTCTTTACTGATGGGTTCAGAGCCGATCCCTCAGCTCCGACACGGCAGTTAACAAGCTCAAGGTTTACCAGTTGCTCGAGACTCAGCCCCTTATCCCATAATGCACTGCTGGAATTACCTCAGATCTTGTTTGCTGCATGTACCATATCCTTGTAAAAGGACTACTCCCTAAGAGAGGGAAAAAGGAAGGAACTGAATTACCAGGATGAGATCAATGTCTAGGTCAACTGTCAGCCAGGTGGGAGATGGAGGGAAGGACGTGAGAATGAAGGCGAGATGGAACAACTCACATGGAACGTTATGGTGAGTACGTAACTTAATGTGAAGTTGTTCAATCTCACCGTTCATTCTTCACTGATGGGTAGCATCCCTAGCACCCTCAATCTTGGGTGGCTCACGGGAGTATATTCTTCAGGACCAGAGAACCAAAGGAATCCCTGGAGGCCTTATCCACCTTGTAATGAGTGATAAAGGTATGAGGCTTAGACCAAGTAGTTGCAGCACAGATGATGTCAATGGGCAATTTGGCTTGAAATGTAGAGGATGTGGAAACTGCTCTGGTTGAATGAGCTTTAATTCTGTGTAGTAAGGGCATATTAGCTGCTGAATAAACACAGGTGATACAATCAGAAGCCACTTAGAAAGGGTTGCTTTAGCCACTGGCCTACCTTTCCTGGCGTCAGAAAAGGAAACAAATAGTTGGTCTGATTTTCTAAAATATTTTGTCCTATCCAAATAATATCTGAGCTGTCTATGAACGTCTAGTTTGTGCAGCATATACTCTAGTTTGTTGGAATGGTTGGGGAAGAAGACTGGCAATTCAATGACTTGACTTGATATTACACTCAGAACAAACTTTAGGTAAAAAAGAAGGATTTGTCCTGAGAGATACTCTATCAGCATGAAAAATCATATAAGGAGGTGTGACAGACAAGGCTTGAAGCTCTGACACTCTGCGGGTGGAAGTAATGGCCACTAGAAAAATGGTTTTCCAAGACAAATATTTGAGATCACAAGATGATGCAGGTTCAAACGGGGGAAGAATTATGCGAGATAGCATGAAATTCAGATTCCAGGGGGAATAAGGAGTTTTTACTGGAGGCCTCATATGAAAGGTCCCTTAAGAAAAGCCTTGGATAACTTGTGGGCCATAACATTTAGTCCGTCTACTCCAAGATGGAAATTAGATATGGCAGCTAACTGGACCCGAATTGTAGCTGCTGCCGCTCCTTCATTAAAGATAACAGTTAAGAATTCCAATATAGATGTCAAGGGAGCGTGAAAAGGATCAATGTTGTGTTTGGAAGCCCAAATGGAAAATCACTTCCACTTACTACGATATAATCTCCTGGTGGAAGGTTTGTGAGAAGACAAAAGGATTTGCCTCGTGTCATAAGAAAGGTTGTGAAGCCTGGCTATGTGGGGACTGGAGCAGCCAAGCTATCAGCTTCAGGGACTGCAATGAAGAGAGGAGATCCCCTGACGGATGTGTCAGAAGGTCCAGAATTGGGTCCAGAATCCATGGATCCTCCAAGAGATGATGATAAAGAAATGGGAACCAAATCTGCAGAGGCCAATAGAGTGCTATAATAATGACGATCCTCCCCAGCGACTTTGCTTTCTGTAAAAATCTTGGTATTAGCGGGATTGGAGGAAATGCATATAGGAGACCCGGGGGCCAATCGTGTACGAGTGCGTCTCTCGGGAGTTGTCCCGAAGGGGGAATCAGGGAGAAGTAGCTTCTGCATTTGGTGTTGATGTGACTGGCAAAAAGGTCGCAGCAAGGCTGGCCCCATTTGTGGAAAATCCTGTCCGCAATGTCCTGATTGAGGGACCACTCGTGTGGCAACAACATTACCCTGCTCAGTTTGTCTGCTATCAAGTTGGATCTCCCCAGGATGTGCATTGCCAACAGAAAGCACTGTGATGACACAGCCCACTGCCAAACTCTGAGGGCTTCTCGGCAGAGAAGGTATGACTTGGTCCCGCCCTGTTTGTTCAAATACCAGGCCATTGACATGCTGTTTGAATTGCAATTGTCCCTAGAGGAAGAGAGTCCTGAAAGTACTGCAAAACCAGAAGCACTGCTCTCATCTCTAGAACACTGATATGCAGTTGTGATTCTTGATCCGTCCATGTGCCTTGGGCAGTCTTTCCCAGAAAATGCCCCCCCCCCCATCAGGGAAGCGTCCGTGGTCACAGTGGCTGTCGGTGGGTGGGTGGGAGTACAAATGGATGTCCTATTCTGACATGAATCGACGTCAACCACCACTGAAGGTTTCTCTTGCAAGAATTTGTTATCACAATCATATGCTTCACTGGAAGTTCCAGATAAGACCATTGAGTGAACAGTAGCCATTGAAGAATCCGCATATGCATCCTTGCTAATGGTATGGCTAAGATTGCTGCTGCCATCAAACCCAGTACGTTTAAGACCTCTGCTACTGGAGCTCTGTCTTTTGACACCAGTGACCTGATATGTTGGCGAAGAAGTGAGACGCTCCCGAAAGGTAGATGTAGAGTGGCGGTTGAAGTGTCTAACTCTGCCCCGATAAAGACGATATGCTGCGATGGCGATAAGGCAGACTTTTCTAAGTTGACAGTAATGCCTAAGTGGTTGCAGTGTGTCAGAGTGGATTCTCTTGCCCTTATCAGTTGATGCCTGGTGGTGGAGGTAAGGAGCCAATTGTCTAGGTACACAAAAACACCTGGAATCCTAGACACCTCAAGTGAGCCGTGACCACTGCCATACATTTGAACACTCTGGGGGCTGTAGTGAGAACAAAGGGCAGGGCTCGGAATTGATAGTGACTGGCTCCCAGCCGGAAACACAGATGATCTCTGGATGGCTTGGCCATCTTTATGTGGTAGTACGCATCCTTGAGATTGATTGAGCACATCCAAATGTCTTTCCCTAAAAAAGGGAAGTATGGACTGAAGTGTGACCATCCGGAACTTCTCTTTCTTGTCAAATTGGTTGAATCTGCTGAGGTCCAAAATGGGTTTCCAGTCCCGATTTTCTTTGGAACCAAAAAGAATCTTGAGTAAGTTCCGAATCCTGTTTGGTCTGCTGGGACTGGCTGGATGACTCTTTTTTTTCCTAGCAACTTGTGAACCTCTATAGTTGCTTGTTCCCTGTGACTGGGTGGAATGTCCGGGATTCTCCTGACGGAAGTGGGAGGAGAGGAGACCAGTATGAAATACCCTCTGGAAACAATACTTTGTACCCATCTGTCTTTTGTGTCCAGCCAGGCTTCTGGGTATAAAGATAACCGACCCCCAACTGCCTCCACAGCAGGACAGTTGGGCCTCCGCTCAGGAGCGCTGGTAGGGCTGACCAGAAAAATGATCTCTGTCACCTTGCTGTTGTGGACCCTCCTCTGCCGCGAGGTATAACCCCCTCCTCTGCCCCTAGAGGGGTTTCACCACGTGTGTCCTGAAAGGCTCCTTGGGCTTTTCGGAACATCTTCCCTCCCCCTTGGCCCTTGGGATAAGGCCGAGTAGGGGTGGAAAAACTGACTCCTACGGCAGACAGAGTCTTCCCCTCTTACGCACACCTGGTCAATGTTTCCTCTACTTTAGGCCCAAAGAGAGATGAGACGTCAAATGGGGTATTCACAAATGAAGACTTTATAAGGCTCCGTGAATAAACAGAGGCGCATCCAGGAGTGTCTACGAAAGGCAACTCCTGTACCTGCCGCCCTACTCGTGCCATCAGCTGCATACGATATGAGATGCATTGACGAGTTTACAATTGAATTTAGGGTAGCAAGCTGGGTGGCAACTTTGTTGGAAGCACCTGGAGCTACTATACCCTGAAGAGTATCTCCTAACTCCTTAAGGAGATCTCTCTGCAGTCTGGTAAAATGGGTCAAATAGTTCAGTGATCAAAGTGCGAAAGTCTCTGAACTAAACATGTGTTTCCCATATCTATCCATAATCCTAGACTCTCTATTAGGAGGATGGATAGACGAGGACATCTCAGACATTTCCTTTTTGGTGGCTGCCGCCACCAACATGGCATCAACAGGGACTCCCTTGGTCAGAAAGGACTTATCTACGGGGGCAGAAATTAACTTGTTAGGCCTCCTAGGGACAGGTTCCATAGATTCCGGTGACTCCCACGCCCTATGAGAGACCAGGTCCATAAGCTCATCATAGGGCAGAGACACCCAAGAGGTAGAAGGTTGAGAACCGAAAGCCTTCAGGAGAACTGACTCATCCTCAGTAGGGTTTTTGGAATGCCAATCACCCCTCTGCCTAAGGATCTCAAGTATCTCTGCGAAGGAGATATCCTCAGAGAGGGATCGGGGGGACCCTTCTGACTCATCTAAGTCAGTGTCAGATGTCAAAGACTCCTGTGGGGAGTCCAGGTGCCTCCTCTTGCACATTCTCTTTCTGGGAACCTCCTCAGCGGGAATGTCCGGGGAAGTCTCAGAAGAGCAGGGAGCGCCCAGTGGGGCTACCTGAGGCTCAGGGTCTCTACACTTGAAGCCGATGGAAGCAGAAGTGGACACAGGCGCCTTAGGGGAAGAAGAGACCAATCCTGATGTCAAGGAAGTCTTAGGAGACAATACTCGCCTCATGGCTTCAAAGGCATCACGGCTCCGATGGGAAGGAGTCGAAGAACCCGAAGGAACCTCAAGCCCCTCCCGCACCAAGGCCGTGGGCTCCGAGCCCACGGTAGGAGCTGAGCTCATCCGAACCGAAGCCCCGAGAGGAAGAGTCGGCACCGACAAGATGGTGCGACTACCCTCCCCAGACCCGACAGGAGAATGTCGGCTCCTAGAGTCTCCGGTCGGCGCCAAGGACATCCGAGATGGAACCGACAACACTGGAGCAGGTGTCGGCTCCAAGGGCTCTTCGATTATCAGGTCAGCCTCCTCCGACTCCGAAAGCCCAGTATGGCTTGGAGGAGGAGCAGTCAATTCTGAGGTAATGATCTTCGGTTTGGACACTAGGGTTGGAGCAGACAGCAAGTTAGCTAGGCCTGGTGCCCTTAACAGCTTCTGTACCAGTCAGTCCATGTCCAGATCAGAAAGACTAACAGAGGACCTAGATGAGTGCACCGACGGTGCAGATTGGAGAATAGGAGACAATGGCAATTCTGATACCGGCTCCAGAACAGTGGACCAGATCTGAGAAGGGACACTCTGCTCCGAGAACTGTGGAGCCGATGACCCACATCCTCACTTTTCTTTGATTTTTTTTGTGGCTTTTGAGTCTCCTGAGGATTGGGAAGACTGAGAGGACTTACTGGCCCCATCCTGGTCACTCAACGCCTCGACAAAAGGGTGTTTTAGTAAACCCCTGTCCATCAATTTCCTCTTCCTTTCTAATGTAACCCTGGAAGAAAAGGAGTGACATATGCTACATGACTCTTGCAAGTGAAGAGCTCCTAGACAGTATACACATTGCGCATGAGTATCAGTAATGGACATCTTTTGTCTGAAGTCTGGGCATTTTTTGAACCCAGACTAAGGATGCTTTTGTTATTCCTCAGACATGTCCAATAACCAAAAACCACTATCCACAATAATGAAGTCAAAGGCTAGCTAGTAGTGATTGGAACACAACTACCAATAAACACTGATATAATGGCCCAAAAGAAAAGGGGGCCAAAATTAGCTAAATAATATTAAGCACTCAAACTAATACTAAAACTCTAACTACCAATGCACACTACTACTAGAAGTAGGCCAACACAAGGCCATTATGAAAAACACACCAAGTATAGTATTAACAGGGAAACTGGCTATAAAAACTATCCTAACAAGTGAAGTATATATATTTTTAATAGAAGAAAAAACAAAAAAACTTGTGATTTTTGAATAATCTATGAAGATTTAGGCTCGAGCAAGCTGAAAACACTGAGATCTGTGACGCGGCAAACTAGATCCGAGGTAATTCCAGCAGTGCATTATGGGATAAGGGGCTGGGTCTTGAGCAACTGGAAAACCTTGAGCTTGCTAACGGCAGTGTCGGAGCAGAGGGATTGGCTGCGAACTCATCAGTGAAGAATGAACGGCGAGATTGAACCACTTCATATTTGTAGTTTGCATCCTTGTCAAGATGGTCACATCTCACTGGCCGCCAAGTAATACCTTTCCATTCTCTTTCAAATGGTCCTAAATGTTGTCCTATCCTCCAGGGAGCTCCTTATCCAAAAGTGCATTCAGGATATTCACACCTTCACAATCAAGGGGTATACCCTCAGCCAGGTGCATCTCCAGAGACTTGACCCTTTGCGGTTCCCCTGCCTAACAGCCACACTTTTGGGAATGCTGTGCGCAATTCCAGCATCTCTTGCTTCAGATCTTTATGATCTTGTCTGCTTGTAATAGCTGTATTATCCATCAATGCTTGCTAGTAGTTAAATGCATCGGTCTGACAGTTTAAGGTTCTGAAGGCTAGAATACAAGAATTACAGCGTTTCCCACAAGAAGGTAGAGTATCCAGAAAATCCTTTGCTGGAATTCGGGGACACCACAAGTGGAGTGAAGGAAGGAAAAAAAAATATTTGGTAAAAGTAAGGTTTTCTATGAGCGGGGCAGGGGTGGGGGGACAGGCACCAAAGATGCACTGGTGAATACATCCTTAAAGACATCCATGACTGATGGAATGGTCCTGTAAAGGATCTGTTGCTTAGCTGAGCCGAATCACATGAAGTCCACTCTCATCCTGTGGTGTCACCAAAGGATCTATCCTTTATTGGCAAGGTGGAGAATGGGAAGACCTCACACTCATACTGGCAAAGGATAAATCTTGTCCCACATGCTAGTTCATCTGCATCTAAAAATTTAGGGTATCAAAATCTTACAAAAGAACAAGTTCTAAACCAAGGGACTACAGATATTTCAGCGATTTCCAGGCTGGCTGCCTGGATTTCAAGGCGCTCAAAGTCCTGAGCCAGCCAAAATAAATCCTGTGAAGGAGCTTGTGACCTGGATTAGGCTGAGGATCTACCTCAACTAAGGAAACTTAGAGAAGGCTTGTTTGGGCTTACATGCTTCAGGCCTCTTTCTCTTTTTCCCCATGAAAACAGTCGGGGGGGGGGGGGGCATTCACTGGCAGGTAACAAGGCTTCTTCTAAGTCTCTGGGGACTTCCCCAAACTTGAAGTGAATACTGAACTCTCCCTCATTAATCACAAACCAGGTACCAGCAAGTAAAGGTCCTTTGAGAGATCTGAACCACAAAATGAATCTATTGTCTGGGAGGACATGCTATGACCCAAAGGAGTGCATACAGAGTGGTTGGTCAAATTCAGCTTGGACAGCTGGGGTTACAAAAGCAACCCCCCCAAGTTCAATGTCATTTGATCTAGGGGGCAACTCTTGATGCCTGTTTACCTTACGTCTGCGTGTTTGCACCTGAGGGAGGATCCTGGAGGCCTTGGCGGATATAACTGTATGGGACCAGATGTGGGCCTTCCTGTGAGCCACATAATCCTGGAAAGACTTGGCCCTTCTAACTACCCTTGGAGTAAACAAAGCACAGTGTGGACAGCCATTCATGCTATGTTCCAGGTCAAGGCAAAACAATGAATATAAAAATCTTTGTGGGGTATCTGCTTGCCATAATCTACACCATTATTCTTAACCATTTATTCAATATTATATTTACTATCAGACACTGACAGTAGAGATTCCATTTTGTGTACTTCTCTGGAAGCAGACTGAATTGTCGGACTAGCATCGCTGACAGCAATTGGCCATAACAAGAAAAATCTACAGATAGCACTGGTAGATACCCCTTCTATATTACTGAGCCCAAACCAGATATTCCACTGAGCTACTTGCAAGCAGAAAATACCACTGATGAGAGAGACAGTGAGTAATTCAATCTCCCTACTCTTGTATGAAAAAAATATAGGATTACTAGACACTGATTAAGACGCACTTGGAAATCTCTAGAAAGATGGCATTCATCATTTAGATGCTGGTCATGTATTGCCTTGGCAATCAAACTACGTGGATGACTCCAATGCAGTCAAACCCCTCTCCTCTGTAAGAGGAACGCAGCCGAGAAAGGAAACCAGATTGATGACTGCCAATTTCTGTGTTTAAAAGCCATGGGGTATTGCCACTTTCCTCAAACTTCTCTGAACAAGAAGTTATGTACTCACCATAACGTTCGATGTATGTAGTCCATCTCGCCTCACATTCTTACCTGTGGGTTCGGAGCTGAATATCGGCTCCGATTCGGCCAAACTTTTCTAGCTCGAAGTCTTCTATTGGCTGGGCTAAGAAGGTATCCCATGCTGCACTGCTCTATCTCCCTAGATCTAGTTTGCTGCGAACACCAATACTCATACCCCATGCATAACAACACCCAAGGAAAGGAAGAACAAATCAAGAGTGAAGGGAATTCTTAAAACCAGTCCTAACCTCCAGATCCTCCAGGCATGGGGAAGGTGGGTGGGTGGGTGGATGAGGGGGGGGGGTAAGTAAGAATGTGAGGCGAGATGGACTACATACATCGAACGTTATGGTGAGTACATAACTTCTTGATGTTATGTAGTCCAATCTCGCCTACATTCTTACCCGTGGGACAGCGTCCCCAGCACCTAAATCCTGGGAGGCCCAGTGGAAAATACTCCTGAGCACTGTGGAACCAAAGGAAGACCTGCCCTTAGATACCACATCCAACTTGTAATGAGTAACGAAAGTGTGAGGAGACGCCTAAGTAGCTGCAGCACAAATATCATCCATAGACAATCTGGCCTGATAGGCTGTAGATGTAGATACAGACCGATTAGAGTGAGCCTTGACCAAGAATGGTAGATCTTTACCCACTGAAGAATAAATGAAAGAGATGCAACTGGATATCCACCTGGACAGAGTGATTTTGGAGACAGGAGACCCAACAAACAACTGATCAGATTTTCTGAGATCTTTGGTTCTGTGCAGATAAAAACGTAATTGTCTGTGTACATCCAATTGATGAAATTTAAATTCTGTCTTGTTTGAGAACTAAGGAAAAAACACTGGCAGCTCAATAGATTGATTAAGATTAGAGATAAACGCCACTTTGGGAAGGAAAGGAAGGTTTTGGTCGGAGAGAAACCCTGTCCTTATGAAAAATCAAATATGGGGGTTTTATAGAAAGAGCTTGAATCTTTGAGACGCGTCTAGCTGATGTGACGGCTACTAAAAAGACAGTCTTCCAGGTCAAGAATTTTAAATCACAAGTAGCTGCGGGTTCAAAGGGTGGTGAAGTAAGAGCCTGCAGAACAAAATTTAAATCCCAAGGCATGATAAGTTCCGAAATAGGAGGAAGGAGTAACAGAGTACCCTTCAGGAAAGCCTTACAGAGTCTGTGAGCCATCAGACTAGGCTCATTAGCAACATGAAAGTTAGAAATCGCTGCCAGTTGAACCTTTATGGCGGCAGATGCTGAGCCCTGACGAAAAAGCATACACAAGAACTCCGAAAAAGCATACACAAGAACTCCAAAACAGAAGCAACTGGAGCTGTGTAAGGTTCAATTCCTTGGGTATGAGCCCAGATTGAAAATCTCTTCCATTTGCTGGAATAAATCTTCCTAGTAGAGGGCTTATGAGAGGAAGATCAGATATGAACTACCTCCGGTGAAAAATGATGAAGCCTAACTAATGACGGAAGTGGAGTAGCCAGGCTGTCAACCGGAGGGTCCGCAGAGAGGGATGGAGCTGCCCTGACATGTGTGTCAGTAAATCTGGTTGTGGGTCCAGAATCCACGGCGCATCCATGATGTAGGGATTGAGAAAGGGGAACCAAACCTGACGAGGCCAGTGTGGGGCAATCAGAATCATTCTGCTTCCCAAGGATTGCGCTGTCTGAATCACTTTTGACAGCAAGGGAACCGGAGGAAAAGCATATAGCAGACCGGAGGGCCAATCGCGGACAAGAGCGTCCCTGGGTGACTCCCCCTGAGGTGGGATCAATGTGAAGTAGCTGCTGCATTTGGCATTGAGAGGGGTGGCAAAAAGGTCGCAGCAAGGCTGACCCCATCTGCGGAAGGAATCAGAACAGCTCTGCTTAGCCTGTCTGCGATCACGTTGGACTTCCCCGGAATGTGCGTTGCCACCAGAAAATGTTGGGAAGACGCTGCCCACTGCCACACTCGCATGGCCTCTCTGCACAGGGGGTATGACTTGGTTCATCCCTGCTTGTTCAGATACCACACCGCTGACATATTGTCCGAGTGGATTGCAACAGTCCCGAGAGGGAGAAAGCTCTGAAGTGCCTGCAACGCAAGAAGCACAGCTCTCATCTCCAGGACGTTGATATGCAAATGTATCTCGTGCTCTTGCCACATGCCTTGAACTGTCCTACTTAGATAATGCCCCCCCCCCCCCAAAATCTGGGAGATGTCCATGGTCACTGTGGCTATCGGGGGCGGTGGAACAAAGTGTTTCCCCCTGTCCATATTGTTGGTGCAAAGCCACCAACTGAGATCCTGTTTGCACCTGTCCATGAGTAAAATAGGGTGAGAGAGTGGAAGCCTTTGGAGAGACCACTCAGCGAAGAGGAGCCATTGAAGGAGACTCATATGTAATCTTGCTAGAGGGACTAACATAATTGTTGCAGCCATAGTCCCCAGGAGTTGGGAGAACCCATCTTGCTTTCACTCTTCTCAGAGGGAGCAGGGCGTGAACTTGTTGCTGTAAGACTCTGATTCTTTCCTGCGGTAGAAAGGCCCGCATTTGAACGGTGTCTACTTCTGCGCCTACAAAAACGACATGCTGTGAGGGCAACAAGGCAGATTTTTCTCAGTTCAATGTTATGCCCAAGTGTTGACAGAGAGTGATGGTGGCGTCCCTGGTCTGTATGAGTAGATGCCTGGTGGTGGCAGTGAGGAGTCAGTCGTCCAGATAAGGAAACACTTGGAATCCTTGGAGTCTCAAGTGAGCCGTCACCACCGCCATACCTTTGGTGAACACCCTGGGGACTGTGATTAGACCAAAGGGCAGGGCTCAAAACTGAAAATGACTGGCTCCCAGCCGGAAGTGTAGGTAACTCCTGGATGCCCTGTCCATTTTGATATGGTAGTAAGCATCCTTGAGGTCGATGGAGCACATCCAAACTTCTTTTCCCAACAATGGGAGAATTGACTGCAATGTGACCATATGGAACTTGGACTTTTGTATGTGGTTGAAGGGTTTATCTTTTATACCCTCACAACATGCAGATGTTGTAGATTTAATTATTGATCTGAAATGTTTTACTAGGAACTTTATGTTATCTTTACAATACCAAGATAAGGACAATGTTACCAATGATACACATGTTTTTAAAAGACCTTCCTCTTATACACCTTTGATGCATCCCGTAATAGAAAGCTTTGAAAAAGCTTGTGAAAGACATCTGCTGCCTGCTTTTCATCTTGAACGACAGAAATCTAAACCTGAATTTTATAATTTAACTAAAAGAGAAAGAGATGCCTTGAAAACACTTGAGAATAACTCCTCCATTGTCATTAGACAAGCAGACAAAGGGGGAGCTGTTGTTTTATCACTTGACTATTAACAATATGCTATTAGATACTGAGACATATAAATGTTTAACCATTACTCAGATGCATTGATTAAGAGGGTATGTGATGATTTGTATGATATGCTGATGTGTACCATTATTGATGAACAATTATATAAATATCTATTGAAGGAGAAACCTTTAGTGCCAACATTTAGAGGTCTACCCAAGGTACACAAAACCTTGATAAACCCTCCTTTAAGACCAATTGTCTCCAGTAAAGGCTGGCTCACAGAAGCTATGTCCATTTTTGTGGAGAAACAGTTACGACCTGTAGCAGAGTCTACTGACTCTATTTTGAGGGACACCCAACATTTTCTTGAGACACTAGTGCCATACACTGAAGATGATTACATTAAGGACGATGATGTAATGGTAACGTTAGATGTCACATCACTTTTTATGAGCATACCTAATGACATTGAATACTTAAGGTTATTTTTATTACAGAAGGGGTTCACCAATGACAATATTATTAGAACAACAATGTTAATGGACTTAATTTTAAACAATAACGTCTTTACATATGACAAGAGATATTTTTTACAGGTGACAGGTGTGGCAATGGGTACACCCTGTGCCAGTTCCTATGCCAATTTAGTATTGGAATATTGGTAATACACTTATATTTTAGAGCACAGGTTTTTTTCTAAAGACATCAAATATTACAGACGTTTTGTTGATGACGTTTTTCTTATTTGGAGAGGTGACCCCTTGATATTGAATGACTTTATTACTTATATTAATGGCACTACAACTTTTCTTACTTTAACCGGTAGGACTTCACACACCCAGATTGAGTTTTGGATGTACTATTAAAGAAATGTAACAACACGATCACCACAGAAGTTTATAGGAAAGATTGTAGAAGGAATGTCCTTTTACACCGAGATAGCATGCATCCAATGCACATTCATCGTAATTAGTTAAGAGTCAGGCACTTAGAGTTTCCCGTATTACTAGTGATGACACTGTATTCTCAGAAGTTATCTCAGATATGAAGACAGAATTTGTAGCGAGAGGTTACCATCAGAAGGATTTAGATGCATTACGAGACGTGGAAGAAAGTACAATGGGTCAACCCTTTATTAAGAGAGGCGGATCCACATACATTAAGAAAACACGAAGTTCTACCAGTACTTTGAATAGATTTCTTATTCCATATACAAACAGGAACAAGCAAGTAACACAATTGATAAAAAGGAATTGGAACATATTATTATTAGATAAAGATGTTGAGAAGATAGCTGGCACTGTTCCTAGCTTTTGTTATAAGAATACTAAATCCTTGAATCAGACACAGTAGTCAGATACCTAAAGTATCGACCAGGAGAGGAACATTCCCTTGTCATTATTGCAATCAATGTTCTTATATAGCTAGCACAAATACATTTGTGCATCCAGATACTCATATTAAATATGAATTTCAATATTATGCAGACTGTAGAACCAAGAATGTTATCCATCTCGCTACTTGCCAAAGATGCCACAGTTTTTATGTAGGCAAAACAAATAGAACGTTATGAGAAAGAATAAGAGAACATATATATGCCATTAATAAAGAAAATGACAACAATGCGATAGCTAGACATGTCATCAACAATAACACCTCACATAACTTTAAATTTTTAGTTTTAGAACTCATTGCTACCACAGTGAGATTAGGTGACATGGGCAATTACACTGAAAAAGAAGAGGGGAAATGGATTATCAGGCTACAAGTGGATAAAGGCCATGGTTTGAATGAAAGGGTTTCTCTCAAACCCTTCCTAAAAGACCGTGCACTAAAGCACTAACAATATTACGGGTTTTTTTTATAATTCCCTTGATTTTTAGTTTTTTGAGGTCACTGCATGGTGTCATGAAGTACATATATACGTCATAAAATTTCCGTATATAGAATTTTCATATAGAGATCTCATGAAACATACATCATTGAATATTATATGTTTATAATGTTTTACTTGATGCTGTTTTATTGAATTAATAAGTTATGAGTCTGCTTATTAGTGATTTTTCAATTGTTTCATGTTAAATTTTTATTTCTGTGAGATTTTATGGACAGATACACTTTAAGAAGTAATTGACTTTTAATTGTTTGATTGTTTCCCAGCATTATTTAAACAGATTTGTCACCAGTGGTTTTTAGAAAGTCTGATGAAACGTTTTATACAAACGTGAAAGCGCTTACTGATTTTACCTATTAAACTATTTTATTCTACTTTTGGTCGGCTTCGATTGTCTTGGTGTACCAAACCTTCGTTTTTCATTGGATTTTGATTGTTTGTTTGGTACTTTACCCTGTTGGTGTTTTCCTGGTTTATTGCTTTTTTATGTGGTTGTTCAATCGGCTGAGATCCAGTATGGGTCGCAGGTCCCCTGTTCTTTTCGGCACCAAAAAGAATCTTGAGTAAGTCCCTAATCCGATCTGGTCTGAGGGGACATGCTGGATGGCTCCTTTTTCTAGCAGCTTTGAAATCTCTAAAGCCACGTAATCGCTTTGACTGGGTGGAACGGCCGGGATTTTCCTGACTGAAGGGGGATCTGACGAAAACGGAATGACATAACCTCCGGAAATTATTCGTAAAACCCATTGGTCCTGGGTGATGTTCTGCCAGGCCTCCGAGTATAATGATATTCGACCCCTGACTGGCACCGGAAATGCACAGTCGGGCCTCCCATCAGGAGAGATGGTAGGGAGAACTGCAAAAGGAATCGCGTTCTCCCGAGTTGCGGGGACCTCCTCTGCCTCTAGGGCGGCGGCTTCCTGAATAACCTCCAGCTCCTCTGCCTCTGGAGGGGGGCTCACCTTGTGCACTGGGAAAAAACCTCTGTGATTTTTTGAACCACATCTTTCCACCTCTCTGGGCCTTGGGATAAGGCCTAGAGGGAAGGGAAAAACGGACCCCTACAGCAGACAGAGTTTTCCCCTCCTGCTCGCACCTGGTGAGGGTGTCTTTCACCTTGGTTCCGAACAAAGAGGAACCATGAAAGGGGGCGTTGGTGAATGAAGACTTGAAGGCCTCCGCGAAATGACAAAGGCGCATCCAGGCCTGCCTCCTAAGGGTGACTCCTGAGCTTGCTGCCCTACTCGCTCCCTCGGCTGCATATGAATTCAGCCTCATGGAGGAGTTAACGATGGAATTGAGGGTAGACATCTGGGTGTTAATCGTCTGGGCCACCGCCTCTGAAACGGTACCCGTTTGAGTATCTCCAAGCTCCTTGAGGAGATCTCTCTGGAGCCGTGTAAAGTGACATAGATAGTTCAGAGACCATAAGGTAAAGGTCGCTGAAGAGGGGGTACGCTTCCCGTACCGGTCCATGGTCCTAGACTCCTTGTTAGGCAGATGGACGGAGGAAGAAGTCTTGGCTAATTCCTTCTGGGTGGCTGCTGCCGCCACCACCATGGCATCCACAGGAACCTCTTTGGACAAAAATTCCTTACCCGGGGGAGCAGACAGAAATTTATTGGGTCTCCTGGGGACGGGTTCCACAGAATCAGGGTTCTCCCACACCCTCCGACAAATCTAATCTAGGAGCTCGTCGAAGGGTGGGGACAACCCAGGAGGCGGAGGGCTGAGCACCGAAGGCCTTCAGGAAGACCGACTCCTCCTCGGAGGGGTCTTTGGACGGCCAGTCATCTCTTTGTTTCAATGTCTCTAGGATGTCAGAGAAAGAAACATCCTCAGAGGATGACTTGGGGGACCCCTCCAATTCCTCGAGGTCAGTATCTGAGGTGAGAGACTCATCCTGGGAGTCTATGTGCTTCCTCTTGCACATTCTCTTTCTAGTGTGCTCCTCAGGCAAACACTCTGAGGGGCCCTCAGAAATTTGGGGACCACTCGTGGGGGTACCCCGAGGCCTTGGGGCTCCGCTGTCTAACGATAGGTGGTGATCAGAGACCCGCGTTGGAGTGGTAGGGGACAGAATGACCGACCCGCATGATGTAGCTGACGATCTGGCCAGCGCACTCCGCATGGCCTCAAAGGCTGCCCCCCCCCCCCCAAATCTGAAGACCGACCAGCCCCAGAGGCCATGACAGGAGTCAGGGTTCCCCGAGCCGAAGCACCGAGAGGGAGACTAGGATAGCTGTCCCGAGGCCTCTCCCTCGGGCCCGACTGAAGAATCCCGAGTCCTGAATCCCGTGGACGGCGCCGACAGGGTCGGAGCTGACGTCAGCACCAATAAGCCAGGAGGGGTCATTGGAACCGACCTGGAAACATCACACGGAGCTGAACACTCTGGCTCCGAAGGCTGGGATGCGCTCGGAAAAGGAAGAATCGAAGAAGGTTGCAGGATGGGCTCCGGAGCCGACTGGGATGTAGCCGAAAACAATTTAGCCAAAACCGGTGACTGAAGGAGTCTCTGCACCACCCTATCGACATCCACATCCAATAGTGTCCTGGAGGATTTGGAGGACAGGGAGGGAGATCGAGATCTCCTCTCATTTGATACTTGCCTGATACTAGGCGATCGGCTCCGAACAGGTTCCAGTATAATTGGAGCCGACTCCGGTTCCATCCTTACCGTCACTTCCTGCGGCTCTGAGGACAGTGGAGCCGAGGATGTCGAAGCTAATTTAACTCCTTTCTCCGCTGGCTCCGAGGAGACTGAAAGAGCCGGAGATCTCTTTTTAGATTTTGTGGATCTAGGTTTTGAGCTGGAAGCAGATTCCAGGCCCTCTTCAAATGAGGGTTTCAAAAGTCCCTTCAGAATTAACTTATTCTTTCAATCCTGAAGTACCCTGGGACTAAATGCATGTCAAAAGCTGCAGGACTCCTGCAGATGAATTGCTCCCAGACAATAGACATATACCGAATGCCCATCGGTAATGGACATTTTATAGCCACACTTTGAGCATTTCTTAAAGCCAGAGAGCTTGTGCTCCTTGGAATCTTTAGACATCCTGAAATTTTACCACAATCACCAAGACAAAGGATCACCAGTACAGACTGATTGAAGAAAAAACAATCACAAATTACACCACACTGAGCGCGGGAAAACTATCACTAACCAACTCTCACAAAATAATCCGGAGACACAGACACACACAAAGGGAATAAAGACTAAAACCTCTAATTTAAATGGTTTTAGACCAGCATCAGTACACACACAAAGGGAACTAAGACTAAAACCTCTAATTTAAACGGTTTTAGAAGTTAGAAAACAGGGAAGCAAGGGGACAGACAAATGGGCCTAGCCAGTTGGAACAGCTAGTGGGATACCACAAAACAATCCACACACACACACACACCAAAAAATTACACAAATAACACCAAACTAGAAAATAGCTATTAAAATGGCTTTTGTTTGTAAATAAATTCTCTCAAGAAGAAGAATAAGGTGCTTAGCCACAGCCAAGAGCGAGACCACGTCCGAGCTACATGACCGGCAAACAAGATCTGGGGAGATAGAGCAATGTAGCATGGGATACCTTCTTAGCCCAGCCAACAGAAGACTTCGAGCTAGAAAAGTTTGGCCGAGTCGGAGCTGATATTCGGCTCCGAACCCACGGGTAATAATGTAGGCGAGATTGGCTACATAACATAAAAGGATTCACCACTATACAAAAAGCAAAGTACAGAGTGCAACAAAGACAGCGAAGACTAGGCTGTAACAATGCAACCTGCAGACAATAGGGATGAGTGGGGGAACTTAACCTTCCAGAATTTGGGAACCATAACAAAAAGGCATTAATAAAGCTGGCATAGCATCCATCTGAGCTAGCAACAGGTGACTCAGTCTAACAAATGCAATACCACCAGCCAACATATAACACAATGAAAAAACTACCAAATTATGCAAAAGAATGACAGGAAAGAATAGTCGTGTAAAATCTTAGCATAATCATAGATGTTCCATGTTGCAGTATTCTGTACTCTTGGGTTTCCTCCTCTTGCTACCCGAATGTCTGGCCAGTATTCAAAAGCTTCCGGTCACTGCTAGGTGCGTGGGACGTTTGGAGGAACGTGGGCCATAAAAGTTATGTCTGCACTCACCAGACCAGAACTGAGAGCCTCATTCGGATCCCAGTCCCAGAACAAACTGTGCAAGTCCAGTGCTATTCAAGAAGGGACCAGTATGTGAACAGGTGGGAAAGGAGGGTGATTTTACTCAACTATTCCATGTCCTTCTATTCACATGTTGCAGTACTCTGTATTCTTGGGTGAGTGCCAAAGCTCACTGTCAGGTAGAGGGTGATGGCTTGGAAGTATTCTCCAAAAATCCATAGAGGACAGCCTTGGTAAATCCAGCCCTGGATCTAGAAATCTGGTCTAATTTGTAATGGTTAGTGAATGAGTGGACAGACGTCCATGTAGTAGCCACTAAAATGGTGAAAATGTTGAATCCTTTAAAGAAAGCTCTTGACAAAGTCATAGACCTATTGGAGTGTGCTTTAACCTTACACCCCAAGGATTTCCCATGGTGTGCATAGCGAAAGGTAATTACCCTGGAAATTCAGACAGAAATGGTCTGTTTTGTTACTGCTTTCCCCAAGGCCCTGAGATGGAAGGAGACAAACTGGTCAGATTTTCTGAAGGACTTAGTCTTACCCAAGTAGAACTTAAGCTGTCTGTACACATCAAGGGAATGCAAGACTCTCTCATGGTCAATCTGAGGATGGGCAAACAAGGTGGTGAGACGGATAGCTTGGTTTAAAGGAAAGCTCACTGACCATCTTGGGCAAGAAGGAAGGACTGGTCATATGTGGTACCCTGTCTTTGTGGAAGATGAGGAAATGGGTAATGGCCATGACAGCTTGTAACTCAGACACCCTTATAGCTGATGTCAAGGCCACTAGGAGTACCATTTTCCATGTGCAGTGTTTCAAAGAAGCCTTGGAGGCCAGTTCAAAGGGGGGGAGGGGGAGCAAAGACTATTCAGGTCCCAGGGAGGGGGAATATGTTTCCTGGGGGGCCTGAGATGCAGCACTCCTTTTAGGAACAACCCTGCAGGCAGTCTGGAAGCCAAAGGTGGCTCCAGAGGCAGACAAGCTGAAATGGCAGCCAGGTGAGACATGATGGAGTACACTAACCCTACCTGCAAAAGTGCACACAGATAGGACACAGAACCAAAGGGACATCACCCTGAAAAAGGGTGAACAACTGCACTTGAAAAAACGATATGGAGAGAATCTTTTCCATTTAGATATACAAGACTTCCTAGCTGTTGTTCCTTCGGCTTTTCTCCGTTATGGGTCACCACAGTGGAACTCCGTTCCGCTAATGATTGGCAGTAGATTTTTTACAAGTGCCGAGGTGCCAGCTCGACGACCAACTCTCAATGAAGGCAGGCTCATTCACTCATGTCTTTCGACTAGTATTCTATTCAAGTCCTGCAGGAGGCCAGGAAACCTGTCCTAATTACATAGGTGTCTGTAAGGGATCAGAATTCTATCACCCAGAGGGTGAGGTGCAGAAATTGCCAGTGTGGATAGATTAGAGATCTCTTGTCCTGTGTGAGAAGGTCTACTCTGTGGGGTAACTTGTGGTGACTGCCCTTGGCTAAATGCAGAAAGGGGGGGGGACCAGTGCTGTCCTGGCAAAAAGGGACTCACCAACAAGATTTTTGGTCTGTCCTGCTGAATTTACAGTAAAACACTGAAGAAGAGGGAAGAGGGGAATGCAAAACGAAACATCCCCTTCCAAGAGATTGAAAATGTGTCCCATTGCTCTCGTCAGAGGGCTGGGCAGCCTGGTGCAAAAGGATGGAAGTTGTTGCTTCATGATGGAGGCAAACAGATCTGTTTGAGGTGTATCCCATCTGTGGACTATGTCTAAGAACACATCCCTGTGGAGCATCCATTCGTGAGACTGCGACATGGATCTGCTTAAGGTGTCAGCCTGAGAATTTTGTTCTGAAGGGATGTACACTGCCTGAAGTGCGACTCCCCTGTTACATGGTCAGCTCCCGCACTACGAGAGCTAGTCTGCATAGCAAATATGATTTTGCTTCCCCTCCTGCTTGTTGAAATACCACAGAAAGTACAGTTTTGTACCTACCATAAATGTAGATGGTCGAGTGTTCACCCTGCTGCAGTCATCACACTTGGGTTATCCTGCCGTCAGGCGGTCCCGTAGTCGGCCCGAATTCCAAAGTCTTGGTCCGACGTCGGTTGCTGTCGTTTCTTCCCTGATGTCAGTGCGCCAGGGTTATATAAGAGGCATCCAACGCCATTTTCTTCAGTTTTTCTTGTCCCAGATGTCAGGTGCCCCCAATAGGTAGGCAATATATATCTATATCTATCTATCTATCTATCTATCTATCTATCTATATATATATTCTTAGGCACAAGCAAATATGTACAGGATAGAGTGGTAGAGATAAATTCAGCTAGTTCAGAGGGGATGGAGGGAGGGTAACCTGGACTGCAGCAGGGTGAACACTCGAACATCTACATTTATGGTAGGTACAAAACTGTACTATGTTCATCGTGTTACCCTGCTGCAGTCATCACACTTGGGTTGAATCCCAAAGCTAAGGATGGGAGGTGGAGTCAGACAGGGTTAGAAGAAGCTAGTAAGCCCTGCAAAAATGCAGTGGCAAAACCAGCTCTAGTCTTAATAGAGGTAAGTGATAGTGTTTGGTTAAGGTGTGCACTGAACTCCAAGTAGCAGCTTCCAGAATATCCTTGGTTGGCACGCCCCTGAGAAAGGCTGCTGATGTAGCTGTAGCCCTGGTGGAGTGGGACCTAATGTTAGCAGGTACTGGTTTCCCATGATGCATTTAGCAAAAACGTATGCAACGCCCTATCCATTTTGAAATGGTCTGTTTTGAGATAGCTTTCCCTTGTGATCCTGTAGCATAGGCTACAAAAAGCTGGTCAGTTTTTTCTGAAAGCCTTAGTTTTATTCAAGTAGTAACGTAATTGCCTGTGAATGTCCAAAGAGTGCAGGAGTCTTTCTCCTTTGTTCTGGGGATTTGGGAAGAAGGTGGGCAAGTGAATGGTTTGGTTTAGGGCCACACTGGATACCACCTTTGGCATAAAGGAAGGATTAGTTCGTAGAGAGACTCTGTCTTGATGAAAAATGATGAAAGGGAACCATTAGTGCCTGTAGTTCTGAGACTCTTCTAGCTGAGGTTATTACTAGTAGTAGGGTAGTTTTCCATGAAATAAATTTTAAGTCAGCTGAAAAAGCTGGTTCAAAGGGCAGCAGTGTAAGCTTTTCCAGAACAAAGTTGAGATCCCAAGTAGGTGTTGGAGCTCTCCTTGGCAGTCTTAAGTTCTTAGCCCCTCTGAGGAACTGTCTTAGGAGTGGATGTGAGAATAAAGGAGGATCCGTGCTGTAATGAGCTGAAATTGCTGAGGCGTGGATCTTAATAGATGAAAAGGAAGGTCCTTTGTGTAACTTCTCAGTTAAATATTGTAGAATCTGATGTTTGGATCAAGGGGGTTTAGGCCTTTAGCCTGGTTCCAGGCGCAAAATCTTTTCCATTTGTCGGAATAGGTTTTCCTGGTGCTGGGCCTCCTGGCCACCAGAATGACATCCATAACAGCTTTGGATAAAGCTGTTGGCTGGTTGTTTAGGTAATTTGCCATGCAGCCAGGTTTAAAGTCTTGAGCTGGCTGTGTAGAATCCGATGGTCTCGCTGGGTGAGCAGGTGAGGAATTTGTGGCAAAATCCATGGTGGGCCTTGGGCCATGTTCCTTAAAATTGGGTACCAATGCTGGCGTGGCCAGTCTGGTGCAACGAGTATCATTTGTGGCCTCTCTAATCTGACTTTCAGCAGTACCTTTGCTAGAAGAGGTAGTGGAGGGAAGGCATACACTGTTAACGTTTTCCAACTGAATGAGAGGGGTCCACTTTCCAAGCTAGTGGATGGAAGGTCCTTGTGCAAAATATTTGAAGTTGGTGGTTGTGGGGGCTTGCAAACAGATGTATGTCTGGGCATCCCCATTTTTGAGATGTATGTCTGGGCGTCCCCATTTTTGAGCTATCATTGCAAATACTTGTGGATCTAGTTTCCATTCGTGTGGATCCATGATGTTTCTGCTTAGGTCATCTGCCAATGTGTTTCTTTCCTGGCAGGAATTGTGCTTGTAATTGAACCTGGTTAAGACAGTGCAGTGTTCCACAAGGTCATTGCTTGCCTGCATAGAGGGTAGGAATGTGTGCCCCCTTGCTTGTTTATGTACCACATGACTGTGGTATTGTCCGTCTTTATTATTAGTTGTCCTGGGTGTAGAAGGTCCTTGAAAGCTGTTAGGGCATTCTGTACTGCTAGCATTTCTTTTTGATTGATATGCAGATGCCTCTGATCTGTAGTCCATTTGCCCTGAATGCACTCAGGCATAGTCCGGTGCATCTGTTGTCATAGTTTGCCTGGCTGTGGGTAAGGTGAAAGGCTGACCCTTGCTGAGGTGACATGCCTGTGCCCACCATAGAAACTCCTGTTGAAGGCAGGGAATGAGTGGTATCATTGTTTCCAAGCTGTGGCTGTGCTGAGTCCATACACTTTTCAGGTACCATTGCAATTTCCTCATATGTAGTTTTGCAAATGGTATTAGTAGTATGCAAGATGCCATGAATCCCAAGGCCTGCAGAATTTTTCTTGCAGGGAGTTGGGTCTTTGTTGCCATTATTTTGAAATATTGAAACAGCTGTCATTGCTTGTCTGGCGTGAGATAAGCCATCTGGGCTGTTGTATTCAAGCTGGCATCCAGGAATATTATGTTTTTTGAGGGCACTAGTTTTGATTTCTTTTCGTTTACTGTGTACCCTAGGCAACTTAGAAGGTGTTTGACAAATGCCAGATGCTTTAAAAGAATGTCCTTGCTTTCTGCTTGAAAAAGGCAGTCGTCCAGGTATGGGTATATTTGAATTCCTCTTTGTCTGCAGTATGCAATTACTGGTGCCAGGCATTTTGTGAAGACCCTGGGCGCAGTAGATAAGCTAAAGGGCAGTGCAGATAATTGATAATGCGTTGAACCTGCAATGAAGCGGAGGTATCTTCTGCAATTTTGTCTGATAGGGACATGCAGGTATGCCTCCTTGAGGTCCAAAGTGACTAGCCAAGCATTCTTACCCAGCATGGGAAGAAGCTGCTGTAGTGTTAGCATCCTGAATTTTGGTACTTGCAGATAGGTGTTCAGAACTGAAAGATCCAGAATGGGTCAACATGCTTTGTCCTTTCCTGGGACTAGGAAGAGTCTTGAGTAAAATCCTTGCTCGTGTGTAGGTACCTGTTGAATGGCTCTCATGTTCATGAGAGCTGTAATTTGATTTTGTGCCTCTGCCCATTGATTTGGTGGCAGGTTTGGCATTCCTTTGATCCTTGGGGTAAGGTATGAAAGTGGAATCTGTATCCTTGTGAGACAATGTTTAGAACCCATTTGTCTTTTGTGATGATATGCCAGTTGTCTGCAAAAAATGCTAGTTTTCCTCCCAAGGGAGTTGCCAGGAGAGATTTGCTTGGTAGTTTGAGGATAGAGTCATTGTGTTTGTCTTCTGCTAGCTTGGGGCCTGTCTTCTCCTTTCTGGGTAGCAGAACCCCATTGGCGAGGTTTGTAAGGGCCCTGTGACTGACATCTGCCCCTTGGGAGTCTGTATTTGCCCCTCTGTGATCTGTATGAAGCTGTAAAGGACCAGTTTTTTGTTGGCCAATTTCTGCTGAAACGAGGGGGTTGTACCTGCAAAAAATCCTTGACCGTTTGCATAGACTTTGCCTTATCCTCCATTTTCTTTAAAACCTCTTCTGCTTTGACACCAAATAATACATCCTGCTGTAAAGGTGCATCCAATAATTTTGCTTTAACATGGTCAGGGAAGGTTTGTTCTTTTAACCAAGCATGTCTACGTATGACAGAGCCAGTAACAGCTGCTCTACAAGAAGCTTCCAATGAATCAAATCCGCATTGTAAAGTATGTTTGCCCACCTGTTCAGCTGCATGCAACAGATCCTGCATTTCCTTGAATTCAGGCAGTTCTGAATGTGTGCTCATTTTTTGTTTTAACTGAGACATTAGGAATTGTTGATATTTCAACATGTGAAACTGGCAATTTAATGCTCTCATAGCCAGAGTAGCTGAGGTGTATATTTTCTTTCCCCATCTATCTAGGGCTCTGGAATCCCTTTCAGAGGGCACAGGATTTTTAGCCATATAAGCTTTTGCTCCCTTAGGACCCTGGGAAATTGTTTCTGGGTCAGCTACAGGGCTTTTATAAAGGAATTTATGTGAGTCAGGTACTCTGTAGTATCTGTCTGGTTTGACTGGAGCAGGAGGAAGAGAGTTTGGATTTAAACTAGACTCCAAGTAAACATCATCCACAATATCTAGAACAGGGGGGATAGCAAGAGTTCTGTGCTGGGGTAGTAAAAGGAACTCTCGGAGCCTTTTCTACAATCTGAGTAATTCTGGCCTTCCCAGTGGAAATGTTCCCTCATGGTATGTAAAGTTTCCCCAAAGGAGTAGGGGGAGACGCTGAGGGAATACAGTCTTCAGCATCAGAATCTTTATAAGGTGGAAAAGTGTAATCCTGTTCCTCAAAAGAATCTGAGGAGAGAGAAACCTGGTCAGAGGATGCATAATCCTCCTCTTGTCTTGGTCTTTTATCAGGAGGGGGATGGGAACCCCTGATAAAGGTAATCAAATCTTTAGCCATCTTAAGCATCTGTTTCTTAGGCATGGGGCCTTGAACTGTAGACTGATTTACAGTTTTCTTTGGTTTTAAAGGAGTTTTAAGTTTAGCATAAGATTTAATGGCGAGTGTAGTCAGTCTGAAGACACCTTCTGCAACCAAAGGTGTTTCCATTGCACCGGTGTCTAGTTCTGCTCCGGTGTCGGTAGATGGCTGTGTCGGCATAGTAGACTCTGCTTGGGAATCCGCAGCTGTCCGGGGTTCCAGCTCTGCGGTCGTCAGGGGCTGCGTAGGCACCTCACTGAAAACCAGAGAACCGGTGACAGGCCCAGCTGAGGCCTCGGTGTCTGGCTTATTCCTAGGCTGCCTGTCCTTATCCTTGCGTTTTTTATGAATGGCGGTCGTCGGCTGCTACGACGGCATGATATAATTAAATTTCCTACCAAAGTTCCGTGCGAAGTCAAAACGGCGTTTGATAGTTCGTTTATTAAACCTAGCACAAAACCGACAACCTGTGACGTCGTGGTCTTGGCCTAGGCAAGGAATACAATAGGAATGGAAGTCCTTATGAGGTATTTGCTTCCCACAAGAAATGCAATTATTAACTTTTTCTGACATTGGACTGAGGCAAGAAAATGTTCCCCAACGGGGTACTTAGCTTTATTGAAGACTTCGGACTGAAATTCAAATCGAAAATCTCAGGTGTCGGCCGATCGGCAAGAAAGACTGAAGAAAATGGTGTTGGATGCCTCTTACAAACCCCTGGCGCACTGACATCAGGGAAGAAACGACAGCAACCGACGCCGGACCAAGACTTTGGAATTCGGGCCGACTGCGGGACCGCCTGATGGCAGGATAACCCAAGTGTGATGACTGCAGCAGGGTAACATGATGAACATCTGTAGTGTTGTCTGTCAACAGTTGCAATGGGCCTTGTTACAGTTTGGGATGAAGGGCCTTCAGGACCAGAAGAACTGCTTTCATCTGTCTGACACGGATATGCTCCTGCTTGGTGGAGTCTGGCCAAGTATCCTGGACTCCTAGGAGCCCATGGCTGCTTCCCACATCAGGTCTGAGGCATCCGCGTACATTTCATGCACTAGCAGGGGGACCTGAAGAGGTACACTGGGGTTGTATCTCACCTGATTCAATTACCATTAAACTATTTCTTCAGGCAAAGTAAAAAGGGATTTTGTACTCTGGAAGATGTGTGCGCTGAAGTGTAAGGAAGGTGTGAGGAATACCCCTCCAAGATAGAGTAGTGATCCAAGTCATAAAATAACCCTTTTCTATTACGGATAGGACCAACCTGTCTGTGGTAATGTTTTTCAACACAGGGTGACAGTGACAGCCTTAACAGGGGGATGGAGTGGGGGTGGGGTGGATTTTCATGAGTGGCAAGTAGTCACAGACTACCTGCCTTCTCTTGAAATTGAGGCTTCAGTGATGCAGTCTGGGCAGGTCTGGAAAGAGCAGGTTGCTACCTGGCAGTTTTCCTGGGCCTGGAAGGAGGGATGGGAGCAAAATGTTTCCCGATAAACTGAGTTTTCGAAGGGTAATTCCTATGGAACTTGGGGCCAGGAGAAAACAAGTGCTTAAGGTGTTGTAACGCCTTCTTTTGTTGCAGAGTCCTGCATAACTCTGCTTCTTTGGTCCCAAAAAGAGCAGAGTTATCTAAAGGTGCATCTATGAGTTAGTCTGATGTCATCAGTTAGGAGCTACAGCCTTAGCCACAAATATCTTCTCAGGACAGAGGTAGATGCAGATGACCTTGCTGAAGCTTCTGCAGCACTGTAGCTGCACTTAATGGAGTGCGTAGTGACCTGAGAGGTTAGGGAAATAAGGCTGGACAGTTGAGCTTTGGCGGGAGAATCTGGAACGTCAATCGTTTGGTGGCTTTTCAAAAAGTACTAGGGCATATTTGGACATGTGGGTTTGATAATTTATTGCCCTGAATGTCAAGATGGAAGATGTGTAGACCATCTTCCCAAGGCGTTCCATGGCCTTGCTATCTTTGTCAGTAGAAGGAAAGAAGAAGATGGAAGGAGTTTGGATGCTCTGTTGAAACTGAGATAGTACTTGGGTCAGCAGCAAGGCACTCAACCAAGCATTTGGCTCCCTCAGGGACTCTGTAGAATCTATCAGGTGTGCGGGGTGTAGGGGGTTGACAGTCTGGATTAAGAGATGTACTAAATGCATCAAGAAATGCTGGCGGTACAGCTGAAGGGGCAAAGGAGTCCATCTGAAGAAGGTATTCATAGAATCTTTTCTGGACTTCTGTCATCTCAGACAAATCCCATTTGAAATGTTCCCTCATCTTAGCAATGGTCTCCCCAAAGGTGAAATCCTCAGCTGGGAAATCTGGTTTTGCAGATTCTTCCTCTGGGCAGGCATAGCCAAGAGGGGAGGGTAACTCGGAGACATAACTGAACTCTCTGTGGAAGAGTCTCAGAGGATTCCTCCACCTCCACCAGAGAGGAGTCTAATGCCTGGGGCCTAGAGCTCATCACATGAGCCACTGGGGAAAGTAAGGGAGTAGCAGGCCTTAAGGTCATGAAAACATTGAAGAGACTCTGCGAAAAAGCTTGCCAATCAGAATGTCTTTCTGCCGGGGGAAAAGTATGCTTTTTCTCCTTTCTAAGAGAAGTCCTAGCAGGCGTCTGGGTCAGGGTAAATTTGGTGTCGGTTAACAGCACGGTAGGGGAAGAATCTGCCTGGGCGGCTGGTGCAAACCAAGGTTCCCCTAGCCATAGGAAGCTAGCATCTGCAGGACCTCTGAGGATATGCCTTCCACTTGGTTCTGCTGCTTTCACATTGGTATCTGCTGTACCCATCTCAGCGATCGATAGTTCCTCCAGGCCGATGTCAGCCACAGGAGGGAGGTGAAGGCACAGCTACAGGCCTAGCAGTTTTGGCCTTTTTCTTGGGGGGCTCAACAGGCTGACCGGACGGCCTCTCCTTACCTAAGGCTAAGTGCTTTAGGTGCCGATTCTCGAGACAGATGCTTAAAGTGTGCAATTTTCAATGAATGTTTTTTGGAAAGAAGACCCAGCATATGGGGCAAGCCTTATGGTCAGGCACAGGCCTTAGACAAAAAAAGGCAGAGCACACGGGCATCTTTACAGGGAATCTGATGGTTGCATTTGCACTTACCCTTTCTGGATGACATGAACCCAAGCATGCAAGTGACTCAAAAAACAAAACGTCTCCAACGGGGTTCTTATTTTAATATTTTTTGATCCGTCCAGAACAGCTGATGTTCGACTGGCAGCAGAAAAGTCCTGAGGTCTGGTGTGTGCAGATGTCAACTTTATGATCCACGGTCCTCTAGCCAAGTCAGATGTCCCACACACCTAGCAGTGACTGGAAGCTTTTGACTATTGGCCAGACATTCGGATAGCAAAAGGAGGAAACCGAAGACCACAGAATACTGCAACATGTGAATAGAAGGACATGAAGACCTACACTAACTTCCTGCATGAAGCTGGCTTCATGCTAAACTGCAAGCATAATACATTACATGCTAACCATCCTGACACTATATGGAGACCACAAAATGTGTGTATGCATATGTACTTACACACACACACACACACACATATATATATATATATATATATACATATATATATATACATACATATATATATACACACACGCACACACATATATATTTATATTATATACATAAATACACACACACACACATATATATTTATATTATATACACACACACACACACACACACACACACAGCTTGACAGTAGACAGGTAGTCACTAGGACCATTAACAACCTAGCCCACTGAATTACTAAACATCATCTTTATACTGTCTAGAAAGTCTATTCAAGACAACCCAAGCATTAAAAAAAATATCCAGACATTTACTTCAACTGACAGTGAAAGTCCACCTTCATGCAGAAAGTAGAGTTGTGTATACTTGTCATAAATGTAGATATTCGAGTGTATTCACTGTTGCAGTCATCGCATTTCAGTTATCCCTGCAAGGGTAGCCCTCAGTCAGCCCAAATACCATAGGCTTAGTATTTCTGCGTCAGTTGCCATCGCTCCAGGACTGAAGTCAGGTCGTCAGTGTTATAAATGAAGGCAGCAGATGCCATTACATCAGTTTTTCTTGCCCTGTCAGGAGTCCCCAAGAGGGAGCTAGGTTATGGTGGAAGAATACCACCAGTAGAAAGTAAATACCAAAACATCCTTGTAAGGAAAGAGAGAGAGAGAGAGAGAGAAATTGAGAGAGAGACAGACAAGGGGGATGGAGGAAGGGAAACCAGGGCTGCAACAGTGAACACACTTGGAGCATCTACATTTATGTTAGGTGTACACAACTGTACTATGTTCTTCGTGTTTCACTGTTGCAGTCATCACATTTGGGTTGATTCCTAAAGCTGAAGAAAAGGGTGGTTCATCGGTTGGTACTAGGCTATCAGCCCTAGGGCCTATACAAGCCTAGCCATAACAATTCCCTGGCTATTTCTTCCCACATTATTTACTTTCCTGGACCCCTGTCTAGCAGGGCGACTGACGTGATCCCTGGGGTGAATTTCCTTTCTCCCATCCAATCGTCAAGGTTCCTCTTGAAGAGGTCCAAAGAGGCACTCTGCTTGACATGTATGGGCAATCTATTCCAGAGTCTGGGGAGTCTCTGGGTCAGGAACCTATCCCTCCAGCATGTTTTGTTTATTGTGATGACAAGGTTTAGATCCCTGGAGCGTGTAGCTCTGAGGGATTGGGATTTCTTTAAGTGTAGCATGTCCAACAGCTCTGGGTTTGACATGGCCTTGTATGTTAAGCAGAGATCGCCTCTGAGTAGGCGATATGCAACAGAGTATAGCTGGAGTTTTTAAGGCGGTCAGCGTGGGGCATCTGCTTTAGGCCTGTGATTCTTTTAGTGAGGTATTTCTGAGGCCTTTCCAGTTGTTGCAGATGTCTTGAGAGGTACATACCAAATGGGGCATTGTATTCTATAATGGGTCTAATGAGGGATGAGTACAGTGGGACAATGACCTCCTTTTTTCTGGATGAAAAACCCTTCGTGATGAGGTGTGCCACATAGAAGGATTTCCTGACTGTTGTGGCGATGTGGTTATCGAAGGTGAGACCACTGTCCACCTGTGTCCCTAAGTCTCTTATCACACTTTCTGTGTTTAGTGTACTGCCACCTATATGGTAATTCATGGATACATGTTTTTTCCCAAAGGGAGGCAGTCAAGAAGACTGGGGGCTGGCTAGGATGCCCTGCAAGACTGCTGTGGCAAAGCCTGCAATGAATTTGGATAAGATAGGCAGGTGGTAATGCTTGGTGAAGGTATGAACAGATGTCCATGTTGCAGCCTCCAGGATGTCCCTGGTGGGGACCCCTCTGAGTAAAGTTGTAGAGGTTGCTCTGGTAGAATGTGTCCTGACCCCCTTGGGGGGAGGTTTCCCATGCTGCTTTGCAGCAGAAATGGGTGCAGTGTGTAATCCATTTGGGGAAATGGTTTGTTTGGATATGGCCTTGCCCTCTGCCCCTGTAGCAAAGCTAACAATTGATCATTCTTCCTAAATGACTTAGTCCTGTCGAGGCAGAACCTGAAGGATGGTTTAGTCCTGGGGGAGACCCTGTCAGCGTAGAAAAATGATGAAGGGTTCTACAGCCATTAGTGCTTGCAGCTCGCATACTCTTCTAGCTGAAGTGATGGCCAGAAGCAAGGCTGTCTTTCAAGAGAGGAACTTTAACTCTGCTGACGCTGTTGGTTCAAAGGGAGGCAGGGTGAGTTTTTCCAAAACAAAGTTAAGGTCCCAAGCTGGGGTAGGTGCTCTTCTGGGTGGCCTCAAGTTATTAGCCCCTTTTAGGAACTGTTTGAAGAGAGGGTGGGAGAAAAAGAGGTGGCTCTGTGCTGAAATGAGCAGAGATGGCAGAGGCATGAATTTTAATGGAAGAGAAGGCTAGACCACTGTGTGGTAGTCAGCCAGGTAAATCCAGGATGAGAGGTAGGGAGGGCTGTGCAGTTCTGGCTCCCTTAGCCTGGATCCAGGTGCAAAACCTTTTCCAATTGTCAGCATAAGACTTCTAGTGCTTGGGCGTCTGGGCTCACATATAACATCTAGAAGTTGTTTGCTTAGATTGGCAGCTTGTGCAGTGGTCAGTGAATAATCCAGGCTGCCAGATTGAGGGTCTGCAATTGGGGATGCATGAATTCTCCATTCCGCTGGGTCAGGAGTGTTGGGATCTGAGGGAGATGCCATGGTGGCAGTGGTGACAAGCTTCGCAGCAGAGGGAACCAGTACTGGCGTGGCCAGTCTGGAACAATAAGGATTGTCCTTGGTTTTTCCTCCCTTATTTTGAGCAGTACACTTATAATGAGCGGTAGAGGGGGGAATGCATAGACCGAAAGGTTGACCCACTGGAAGGATAGAGCATCCACTTTCCAGGCCTTGCTGTGTGGTTCCCTGCTGCAGAATTTGCTGAGCTGATGGTTGGAGTGGGAAGCAAAGAGTTTGACGTTTGGGGTGCCCCATTTCTGGGTTACAAGGGAGAAGGTTCTTTGGTCTAGCTGCCACTCGTGTGGGTCCAGAAGATTTCTGCTTAAGTTGTCTGTCAGAGAGTTTAGAGAGCCTGGCAAGAATTGTGCTAGCAGGTGTAGTTGCATGGCTGAGGCTGTGTGCCAAAGGGTCATGGCGAGCCTGCACAGAGGGTATGAGTGAGTCCCTCCCTGCTTGTTGATATACCACATCACAGTGGTATTGTCTGTTTTGATCAGTAGAGGGCCCGGGGACAGTAGGGGTCTGAAGTCTGTCAGAGCTTGCTGAACAGCTAACATCTCTTTTTGGTTGATATGCAGATGTATTTGGTTTGGGCTCCATTGGCCCTGAATGCACCTGCTGTCCAGGTGTGCACCTCAGGCATAGTCTGATGCGTCTGTGGTGAGGGTCTGAGCGGCATGGGGTTGTGATAAGGGTAGTCCCTTGTGGTTGGATGCTACTGCCCACCAAAGGAAATTTTTCCTTAAGCAAGGTATCATTTGGTATGAGTGTTTCCATTTCTTGGGAGTGTTGACACCAAAGGCTTTTTAGGTACCACTGTAGTTTTATCATCTGCAGTCTGGCATATGGAATGAGTAGAATGGAAGAAGCCATGAACCCCAGAGCTTGCAGAATTTTCCTTGTGGATAACTCGTGTCTGATGGCTATTTGAGAGAAATAGGTTGTCAGGTAGGTTTGTTTTTCTGGCATAAGGAATGCCATCTAGGATGCTGTGTCCAGGCTTGCTCCCAGGAATACATTTTTTTGCGTGGGTAATAGTTTGGATTTCATTTTGTTGACAGTATACCCCAGGGAGGTCAGTAGGTCCTTTAGCAGCTTTTCCCGACACTCTGCCTGAATCAGGCAGTCGTCTATGTATGGGTAAATTTTAACACTTCTTTGTCTGCAAAAAGCACTGGCAGGAGCCAGGCATTTTGTGAAAACTCTGGGAGCAGTGGATAAGCCAAAGGGAAGCGCAGAGAACTGAAAGTGCAGTGATCCTGCCGTGAAACTGGAATATTTCCTGCAGGATTCCCTGATTGGGATGTGTAGGTAGGCCTCTTTTATGTCTAGGGTGGCTAACCAAGCATCCTTGGGAGGCCATAGGTAGAAGTTGCTGGAGGGTGAGCATTTTGAATTTTGCTATCACCAGGAAGTGTTTAGAATGGGTAGATAGAGGATGGGGTGCCAGGTGCCCTCTTTTCTGGGTACCAGAAAGAATCTGGAGTAGAAACCTTGGACTACCTGTTCTGCAGGAACATGCTCTATTTGTCCTCATCGAGAGCAGGAAAAGGACTTGCTTTTTGGCCTCTGCCCACTGGTTTGGGGGAAGATTTGGGAACCCTTTTGGGGTTGATAGAGTGTATAAATAAAATTTGTGTCCCTGGGACACTATGTTGAGGACCCAGCAGTCGTTGGTAATGGTGGCCTAGATGCTTGCGTGGAAGGAGAGTTTTCCTCTTAGGGGGAAGAGCAGGTGGGCAGAGGGAGGTGGTGGAAAGCGTGAAGTCATTGTAAGGTCTTACCATGAGGGGGTGGCTTAGCACTCCCTGGTTTTGAAAAGGAGGAACTCCATTGCTTAGATCTCTGCATCCCCTGGGGCTGCTGTCTGGGGGGCCTGCTACCCCGGGGTCTGGGCTGAGCTAACCTGGATGGGGCAGGAAAGGCCCAGTGCTTGGAGGTGCAATGCCTACTGAACCTCGGTGGCTGGACCTGCAAGAAGTCTGTCTGCATAGACTTAGCTTTTTCTTCCATCTTTAAGACTTCCTATGCCTTGGTGACAAATAAGCTGTCTTTGTTCAGTGGTGCGTCCAATAATTTGGATTTGACATGGTCTGGCAAGGGCTGTTCCTTTAGCCAAGCATGCCTTCTAAGGGCACAACCAGTGACTGCTGCACTGCAAGATGCTTCTAGGGCGTCAAAACCACATTGTTAGGTGTGCTTAGTTACTTGACTTGCAGAATGCATAAACTCTTGTAACTCTATTTTCTGCACAAGCAGGAAAGGAAGACATTTTTTGTTTGAAGAGTTCATTGGTAAGTTGCTGATATTTCAGCATATGGAATTGAAAATGTAGTGCTCTAATAGCAAGAGTAGCAGAGATGTATACTTTTTTATCCCGTCTGTCTAATGCTCGGGAATCCCTATCTGAGGGGGTGGGATTCCTAGCAGAAGTTACTTTAATTCCTTTAGGTCCTTCAAAGATAACCTTGGGGTCAACAGTAGTACTTTTAAATAGAAATTTGTGAGAATCAGGGACTCTATAGTACTTGTCTGGTTTCCTGGGAGCAGGAGGGAGGGTGTTAGGAGTCAAACTGGATTCCATAAACATCATCCACAACATCTAGAACAGGAGGAATGGCCAGAGGTCTGTGCTGTGGAAGATCTAGGAATTCCCCGAGTCTCTTTTTTGACTGAGAGTAGTCCTGACATTCCCATTGGAAATGTTCCCTTAAGGTATGTAGGGTTTCAGCAAAGGAGAAGTCCTCAGGTGGAGAGGCTGAAGGGATGGATTCCTCTGCATCAGAATCCTCATAAGCTGAGAGGGGTTGCATATTTTCATAATCAGATGCATCAGAGTCAGAGTCATCGGACTCCTGTTCAGATAAAACTACTGGGACAAATCTTTCTTTTGGAAGGGGTAGCCTCTCTTCCCCTGATAAGCATTATAAGGTATTTCGCCATTTTAAGCATCTGAGATTGAGGCAAGGAAGCAGGTGCCCAAGACTGGGTCATTGTTTTTTTTGGGTGTGGTTCATACCCTGGGCCTTAGGAACGTGGTAGTTTTCGAAAGAACAGTAGACGCGAAAGTCGTTGCTCTGTGTTGAGAATTGGTACAGTGAAGTACTTCCTCAGAAGCCGGTGCCTGCTCAGTGGCTCAAGACCCATCCAAGGTAGATACATCCGCAGGATCCTTAGTCGAAGAGTCTTGCGGCATACGGAAGGATCTCAGCAGCGGCC